>NC_069501.1:1257887106-1258187106 GCF_027579735.1 Bombina bombina | reverse complement strand
TACATTATTATTAATATTATTATTATTATTATTATCTGTATCATATACACATTATTATTATTATCTGTATTATATACATTATTATTTTTATTATAATTATCTGTATCATATACATATTATTATTATTATCTTTATCATATACACATTGTTATTTTTATCTGTATTATATACATTAATATTATTATTATTATTATTATTATTATTATTATTATTATTATCTGTATCATATACACATTATTATTATTATCTTGTGTTGCTCTATACATTGCATGCAGAGTAGACTATTAGTTTTATTTAAATATGATTTAAATTACATACATGATTTGGAGAAAACATTGTCATTATATTATGGATTACAGTGACTGAAAAATAAGTTGTAAACTTATTTGGAGAGGTAGTAATGTTTTAAATACATAAATCTAGATCTCAATCTTGGGACTGCAATAAAGCCATTAAAGAACAACCCTGTAGAAAATACTATTTCTGCCCCTGGACACAGTGTACAATTTTTGTGTTAACTGCTTTTGTGTACAAATTCTGCTTGACCCACACTCTGACGTCAATTACGTCTGGAGCATTTTGAAAAATACCTTTTTTTTTTTTTTTTGAGTGAGTATGGGACAATCACTATTAGTTGCTATCATAAATTAACATTCTGATGACTTGAACTATTTTCCTAAAAGTGTAATTTGAGCAATATTTTTTATTTTTTATTTTTAAGCCAATTATTTGTATTATTATTTTCTATAAATCATGGTCATGGAATTTGAGAAGTCCCAAAAAATGTTTTTTATACAGAAAGGAATCCGGTTATCGAACGGTTTCTAAGCCAGAAACATAAGTTAAATGTTGTCTTTCCAGAACACACATATATTTCCTACAATATGTGGAAACTGTTTTTCTGTTTTGACATAAATATTTAGAGACAGAGAAGCAATAAATCAACATATAACAGGCAGCAAAGTAAAACATGATGAATCATTTACTGAAAATTTATGATTAAGACCTATGACTTTGAATATGTTTTTCTTGCTAATTATATTAAAAATAAATCTGAAATTTATCAATTGACATTTATAAAATCCCTAAACACTTAATTACAATCATAGCCAGATATTTACATTTCCATATTTTTTGTGTACATATAAGTATGGCTTGTTTACTAGTTTTAACCTTATATTAAATAAATACACACGTATGCTTTCTGATTGACTCACCACCTATGTTGCTTGAATCAAGAAAAAAATACAAATCAGTGGTATAGGAACCATATCTAACATCTGTAGAACTCTACTTGCTAAAGGCCCAGAGACAATTAGGAGATACGACCTGTTATAAACATCTATGGGGTAATCCCAAATCTCAATATTTTGAACATTTTATGAGATTGATAACAGGTGCAAAGAATGATGGTTTCATAATGAATAAGGAAGTTAAATTTTTTAAAGTTGATCATCCAAAGATGGCCACATCTTACCTTCTTCCAAAAGACCACCAAAAACCACCACCCCCTTTCCCCCGGTTTAGGTATATAGTTAATTTATTGCCATCATATGTGCGAGACAAAATGGATGTGTTAAACAGAATAGATTGATGGCTAGATTACAAATGGAGCGCTAAATTATCATGTCCCGGCAAATTTATGGGCACACCATAATTAATTAGCCGTTTCAAGTGGCTGCCCAAAATGCACCCAAAATATAGTCTAGTGTGTTCTATTGAAAAATAAAGATAGCAGCATCTTTATTTTTTAATAAAATAACTGCACTTGGCAGTATTTTGGGTCTAAAGTTGGCAGGAATGGGGTAATTCACTGAAAAGTGCTTTTACTTTGAGGTTTATGGGAACTGTGTACTGCAAATATACAGTATATGTATATGCTTATATACATATATATATATATATATATATATATATATATATATATATATATATATATGTGTATGTGTGTGTGTGTTTTATTATGTGTGTATAAACATATTAACACATAAATATATATGTTTATAAGCATATACATATACATTAAAATTTTCTGTCATCCCTGCGCTTTAATTCTGATGCCGTCTCGGCATTAGAGCGAGGCTCCCATTGGAGCCTATGGAAAGGGCGCTCTCGTGAGCACAATGCTTCGCAGCATTCACATTGCTGACAACAGCACATTAGCGAGAGCTGGTATTACACAGTGGAGAGTAAATATCATAAGGGATAAACCTCCTATTACGTCTTACCTGTACCCAACTTAAATAAACTTAAATACCATATATAACGATAGATTAGAAGAAATAAGACACTTGACACATGTTAAATGGGCAAAAGACCAGTCATGGTCACATTTATTATCAGATAAGCCTTTAAAACTAGGCCTATGTAAATATGCCAACTAGGCAACAAAATCCTTCGATAGGAGAACTGTAACAGTTCTTTGCTGGTGGCGGCAATAAACTAGCTAAATTAACCCCTACTAACAGACGGCCAGGGCCCTACACGGTGTGTGCAGCGTGGCACGATTGCCACGCCCAATTGGCAGAGAGAGAGAGCTGTAAGCTGAAAGAGGTATTTGCCTAAGATTCGTAGGGGGGAGTAACCCCTAGGTCGGCACCTAGTGGGTGTCACCTCCCCCATCCCATGACATCACTCATCTCTCTCCCTGCCCGCTCTCTGGGCCCTGACCGACCGCCAGCTAGGGCGCATACGACCAGCCCAGTAAGGCGACCCCCCTCGGAACGAGTCGTAAAAACACGCTCCAAGCGGGTGGAAGACTAAATTACCCCCTGGACTTAATGGGCTAGTTCAATTAAACCTACCCAAGCCAGGGTGAGCCCTAGCCATTACCCTAAGCCGCCACATCTTCCTCCAGGGTCGGGTAAGCGAAAAAACCTTCCTTGAAGTCTGGAACCAGGAACAAAAGAGGGCTGGATTCCCTGCAGTCAGGACCTATAAAGGTAAGCAGAAACACCCGCCCCTCCACTTGACAACAATGTAACATCTAGTACCTTCCAGACTTCAACTCAGTTATCCCTTAATTTTGTTACATGCCCAGTAGAGGGCCTCCACTTCCATAAGGGATAAACCTCCTATTACGTCTTACCTGTACCCAACTTAAATAAACTTAAATACCATATATAACAATAGATTAGATGAAATAAGACACTTGACACATGTTAAATGGGCAAAAGACCGGTCACGGTCACATTTATTATCACATAAGCCTTTAAAACTAGGCCTATGTAAATATGCCAACTAGGCAACAAAATCCTTCAATAGGAGAACTGTAACAGTTCTTTGCTGGTGGCGGCAATAAACTAGCTAAATTAACCCCTACTAACAGACGGCCAGGGCCCTACACGGTGTGTGCAGCGTGGCACGATTGCCACGCCCAATTGGCAGAGAGAGAGAGCTGTAAGCTGAAAGAGGTATTTGCCTAAGATTCGTAGGGGGGAGTAACCCCTAGGTCGGCACCTAGTGGGTGTCACCTCCCCCATCCCATGACATCACTCATCTCTCTCCCTGCCCGCTCTCTGGGCCCTGACCGACCGCCACAAGAGCCAACCGCCTCTTGCCGCCACAACTGACAAGCTCAAACCCATATATTAAACAATAACAATAAACTTTAACTGCTAGACAATAATTCAAACAAACCCTAACAATGCTTTTCTAATATCCCCTAGAAAAATGTCCAGACCCACCTCTGTAAGGTGAACGCCATCAGGGCGATAGAGAGCCTTGTTGTCAGCCGTCAACTCGTCATGCCTAATGGCAAAACCACCTAACGCCGTGACCGTCCGCCCCATCTCCCTATTAAGCTTCTTTCTCACATTATACGCTGCCCTCTGATTTACGATATGCCGCCAACGCAGTTGTGCAACTACGTTGGACCAACCAATCTGGACATCAGGAAGCCAAGCAGCCAGCCAGCGTATGTCAGAAGCCATCCTCCAAATCAAATCCAAAACAGGAACGGACCCCATGTCGTTCCCTCCCAAATGCAGCACAATAATGTGAGGTTTCCCCCACCTCCTGTGAGCGTCCTGAAGCAAGGTGGGTAACTCATCCCAAGTTAACCCCCTGCGCCCTAGCCACCGTACATTAGCTCTGGATGCTGCAAATCCCAATTGCTGCCCGTCCGGCCTCTGCGACGCCCTGATGGACGCCCAGTGCACGAAGGAATGCCCCACTATCCACACCCGTTTCGTGGGAGCATTCTTGCCTGAAAACATAGGATACAAACTGAGCCAAGCATGACCTACAGTTACATATTTCCATACACCACACATCCCCCAACCGTTTAGCCCCCTTCCTATTCAACTAGCGGAACCCGGCCTAATGGGGTTCGTCCCCCAAAGGACGAATATATGATTTAAAACGACCCGACTTCCAGCGCCCTAATTTCTTGATACCGGACTCCGATACACCGCTAGTCGCCGCGCTCGTGGCCGCCCCTATCCGAAAGGAATGGGACGTGATTTTCACAGGATCCAGCCCGACGGCAGCCGCCGCCTTTGCTAAGACCCTTTTAAATTGAAACAACGACAACGCCGATCCGTCTTCATGAATAAATAACTGACGCAAGCCCTGTGGCCTAATCTGGCAATAATCGTGGAAACTCCTAATTGGGCAACATTCCGGGAATTCATGCTTTCCCAGCAGAAGCCAAGCTCCCTTGCCATCGGGGTCCGTCTTGGACCTAGGCACAAGAAGCAGCAGCCCATCATCCGATGGCCGCACGTGCTCCCATTGGATCCCACCCATTTTATCCGTCTTAGATGAAGCCACAATTTCACCGACCCTCAGAGCCCCAGCCAAGGCAAACGAGAAGGCCGCCCTAAACAGTGCTGCCTCAAACCTTGACGAGCACACTGACTGCAGTGTACCCACCATGTCATGCAATCTAAGAGGTGTAATAGGTTCCCTACGGTCTTTTTCGCGCGGGGACATCCGCCCCCAACCCTTCATTACTTGCTTCACAAGAAATGCCCGGGAATAATCTGCAATGCCGAACGTCTTATTGAAAAACGCGACGGCCGAAAGCCTGCTCTGAGCAGACAGTCTGGATACGCCCTGACTATGTAACCATGCAAGCCAGTCAAGCACCTGTACCTGTGTCTCTGTATGTACGGCAAACCCTTGTTGCCCGGCGAAGCAAACCCACGATCTCCAGTGTTTCTCATAAGCACACCAAGTCTTGGGAGCCAAGGACGCTCTGATTAGGGGGATGACGCTCTCCCAGCCCCCGCCATCTGTCAAAGAAAAGGAGGGCAATTTAGACCGTTTCTCGCGGCCCCTGGCGCCACCCTCCTAAACTGATCTCATTGAAATCTGGACAGAGCATCCGCTATGACATTCCTAACCCCCGGCACGTGCCGAGCCATGAAACGCACGTTCCACTGTAAGCAACGCAACACTAGGTGGCGCAGGTACGTAACCACCCTGGGTGACGATGCGGAAAGCCGGTTGATGGCATAGACAACACTCATGTTGTCGCACCAAAAAAACACCGCCCGATTGGCCAGTCTCAATCCCCAGAGCTCGACCGCCACAATGATTGGGAAAAGTTCCAGGAGCGTTAGGTTCCTGGTTAAACCCGCCAGAACCCAATCCCTTGGCCACGGAGCAGCACACCACTCGCCATCGAAGTAAGCCCCATAACCAAAGCCACCCACCGCATCTGTGAATAGATGAAGCGAATGACTGGTCATGGGGCCCTCTCGCTAAATGCATACTCCGTTGAATTTCTTTAGAAATTCCTCCCATACCCAGAGATCCTCCCTCATCTCCGCTGACACTTCCACCCTGGAAGCCTTCCCTTTCGGGCCCTGCAATTGACCCTCCAGCCTCCTGTTGAATACCCTTCCCATAGGAATAGCTCGTCCTGCGAAGTTCAGGAGTCCCAGCAAGGACTGAAGTTCCTTAACGGAAATCGTCTTAGCACTACGCACGGACAAAACCACCTGCAACAGGCGGTCGACTTTGTCCCGTGGCAGCCTAGCAACAGGCGGTCGACTTTGTCCCGTGGCAGCCTATAGACCGCCGCCTCAGTATCTATTTCTATACCAAGAAAAGTAAGGCAAGAACAGGGACCCTGTGTCTTATCCTCTGCCAGCGGCACGCCGAATTTACCCATCATGTCTTGCATGATAACCATCATGCGTGAGCATTCATCCGAACCTGCCCTACCTACCAACAGGAAGTCATCCAGGTAGTGGGCCACGGCTCCACCCCCAGAGGCCCTCTGCACCACCCAATGCAGAAAGGAACTAAAGCATTCGAACAGTGCACATGATAGCGAGCACCCCATGGGAAGACATTTGTCCACATAGAAGGCCCCGTCCGCCTTCATGCCCATTAGCCGAAATGCAGACGGGTGCAGGGGCAGCAAACGAAACGCTGACTCTATGTCCAGTTTCGCCATTAGCGCCCCTGCTCCTTTGCCCCGTACGATACCTAGAGCATCGTCAAAGGACTGGTAGTGTACCGTGCTCATGTCTGGGTCGATGGCGTCATTCACCGACCCCCCTTTCGGAAATGACAAGTGATGTATAAGCCGAAACTTGCCCGTGTCCTTTTTGGGTACCACCCCTAATGGGGATACCACCAAATCGGGCAGCGGCCTGGCCCTGAAGGGACCGGCCACCCTGCCCAAAGCCAGCTCCTTACTCAGCTTTTCCCGCACTACCTCAGGGAATTCATATGCTGACTTAAGGTTCCTGTGTACCACGGAACCCACCACGTCGCCCCCCACCGGAATCCTAAACCCCTCCCATAACCCGGACCTAAGCAGTTGAGCCGCCTCCTGGTCCGGGTAACGCGCCAGCCACGGCTCCATGGCTGGCAACCTAAGTGGGGTTGGGGCCCTTGTACCCAGGACCGCCCCTGGATGCCGACTTGTCTGCGCCAGCATCCCTCCTTTTGACGCAATCCACCCCTGAATGTGGTCCATTGCAGAATTTGCAGATGTGACGAAAGGAACAACTAGCTCCGCTGTCACACTGTTTATCCTGGAATTTCCAGCATTCCCTGCCCCGGCGCTTTGACCTCTGCGCCGCTTTGCTGGCTCCTAGCCGCAGCCCAGTGGTGCTGCCTGCACCCCCTTCAAGCCCCAGTTTGGACCACAGGTCAATATCCTTGGTTCCAAAGTGCAGGAGAGGGTTACCCACCATCTTCCTGCGGAAGGCCATGTCGTACTCCCGCCACGCACCTTCCTTAAACCTAGCGCGGATATCGTCAATGGTATCCTCATATTTAAATAGATTATGACCCTGAGTGGGCCATTTATCTACATAACACGTGGCTAACACCCTAAAGCATTTGTGCCACTCCTCGAATGTCTCCGGCCGCTGGACCTTTTTTGGCCCCGTGCCGTCAGCCGCGCGTTCCCTAGCCCTACATGCCTCCGGTGAAAGTTCAAAGATGTTGACGTAGCGTCCATCCTGAATCTTTTTTGACCACCTTCGATTTCAGGTGTCCATATAGGGAGTGCACCAAGCACGAGTAAGTGTCGCCGTGCGACGCCACATGCCGTGACATCGGGGGTGCTCCCATGGCCGGGAAACCAATGCTAGAGTCCTGAGCTAATGGGACTGCATGACTACTCTCCGCTCTAGTGACCTTCCCTTTTACCTGCGCCGCTACCAGCTTCTTTATCATCTTAAACATCTCCTTCTGCCCTTTTCCAACTAAGCCTAAGTCACCCTCACTCTCAGATCCAGACCCACTAGAGGATGAACCCAGCCCTATGTGTGCAGATGTGTGTAAGAGAAACTCACCGCTGCGGGCCAAAGGCGGCGCAGCTCCTGCCGGCGACTGCTGGTATCTGTCCTCTGCAGCAGCTGGAGATGAAGATGCAACCGGTACTGCTCCTTGCCTGGATGCAGAAGCCATAGCTGGAACAGACGTATCCATGGACACACCCTGCGGAAACAAAACATTTTGGGGAGTACTCCTTGCGGATGAATGGACCCCTGAGGGGTTCCCCACCTGCTCCCCAGACAAACACACCCCCAGTGCAGCAGAAACCGCCCTCCTTATCATCTCTTCAGTCCCACTGGAAATCTGTCCCTGTGACACATTCACACTTTCATTGCCAGCCCCACAAATCATACCAGGCGTTACCTGCCTACTAATGTCCCTGGCAAATATTCCCCCTGAGGCAGTCCCTGCCACATCAAGGTATTCGGTATCCCCATGTAAAGCCCCTTGCCTAGCCACAGTTATCCCCCTGTGGACCCCGGTGCCCGATCTAGCCTGAGCAGCACGACCTGGGATTACCCCTTTACCCCTCTGTTTTACCCAGTGCCTTGCCAGCCGCCCTCACAGGCCGCACATTCGCACGCGCTCCCGCCACCCCAGGTGCCCACCAATCCGCACAGAGCCTCCCCAACTCACTAGGGCTTCCTCCGTGCGGTGAACTGCTGCTGTGTGGCATGCTGCACACTCTGCTTCTACCGCGCTCCTGCCTGTCTGAAACATCGCTCAGGGAGGATGCGCGTGACGCGGCGCCGGAAGGGGCGTGGCTACGGCCCGACGCAAGCCCAGGGACATTGAGATCCCAGACCACGTGGGCGCCCTGCCGCTCAGCCTGCACCCCAGAGCCAATGGCCGGACCACCAGGGGGAAAGTTCCCCACCAGGGCCTGCACCATAGAGAGAACCGAGGCCAAGGCCTCGGGTGAAAGGGCCTGGAGCTGCTGCCAGGACGCTTGCCCGGCCGCAGCATGGCCCGCTTGCCCCATATTCCCAGGAGGGGGATCAGAATGGGAATCGATAAGGTTAGGGTAAAGGGGAGGGGGGGAATCCGGTTGAGTTAAGGGAACCCCGGGCAGTGACCCCCCCCTAAGAAATAAAGGCCCAGGCCTAACAGAGTCAGAGGCCGGAACCTCAGCAGCCCTAATAGCATCAGGGTGCGGGGGTTGAGTGCTTGAGGAGGGACCCTGGGACCCAGAGCTCACAGCAGTGGCTCCAGTTCCCAGCCCCCCCCCTGGTTGTAGGCCTCTTCTGAACCCTGGGGGCCGCCTTGGTTTTTGAAACTGGGGAAGGGGGTACCACATCCTCAGAAGCTGATCCACTTTCTCTTGCAGCTCCTCTCATACCATACTTCACTGTACCGCTTTGGGGGCACAGACTTTCTCTTGACCTGCTCCATCTCCACAGAAAAATCCTTCCTTGAAGTCTGGAACCAGGAACAAAAGAGGGCTGGATTCCCTGCAGTCAGGACCTATAAAGGTAAGCAGAAACACCCGCCCCTCCACTTGCAACAATGTAACATCTAGTACCTTCCAGACTTCAACTCAGTTATCCCTTAATTTTGTTACATGCCCAGTAGAGGGCCCTCCACTTCCATTTTAATTATTTAGCACGCCACTTGTAACCTTGCCCTAAGTCAATTTGGAGCAAGAAACTTTAATGGTTTCTTGTAAAACTGAATCTCTGTATGTTTAGCAGTTGAATATTTTCTGGGGATGGCGTTGAATGTACTTTAACCCATAAATGTATTCATTAAGATTTATCTTGGAACACAACCATTTGTTTTCAATTATGCATTTTACTTACATATATGAGGTACTGCTGTGGGGTCATCATGCTCCCCAACATATGCGTACATCTGCTTGGGGTGGTGGGAGAGGGAAAAAGTGTTTTCAGACAAATATAGAGAGTATGCAGAAAATATATTATTGTGGTTAAGATACATGGATTCTGTTGTGATATTTTGGAATAGAGGCAAAGGTACTCTGCTTGAATGTATTAATCTATTAAATCAAAATGACATCAATTTAAGAGTGACTTATAACTTGGATCTAGTAAGTGTGAATTTTCTGAATGTCAAAATAATAAAAAAACACAGATGGGAGACTTATTACAGATCTATATTATAAATACACATCAACCAATTACATTTTGCATTTCTGTAGTGGTCATCATTTCATTAAGGTCTCTACCAGAAGGTGAATTTCTTAGACTAAGATGGAATTTTTCCAGTCATGTGCAATTTAAACTTAGAGCCAGAGAATTTAGATCAAGACTTAAGTACTGAGGTTTCTCTGCAAAAGATGATCAGAAAGGCATATTAGACAATCAGGATGCAGATGTGAGGTGTATAACTACATACAATCAAGATCACAATACAATAATAGAGATTCTTAATAAACATACTTGTGCTTTAAGAACAGACTCAGATATGTCTCAATTCATTGGGGAGAGAAACAAAATTACATTTTGGATTAAATATTGTGAGATTTAAGAGTGATTGAGGGTGCTACTTACTTTTCTCTTCTTTTTTATCTTTTCACCACCGTTATCTTCATCTTCAGTGGCACAACAGCTCAACTTTGACTTTAACCAATTTACAGGGTGTAAACATAAAGAAAATGAAAGAAATTTATTTAAAAATAAAAAGATCTATTTTTACTCTACAACGTTCCTTTTTTACAGCAGGGCAACATCGGCACATCATTTAATGGGTCACTATTATATCATAGATCTCTTTTGGTTCCTCTGTTTATGAATTCTTGAAATGTGTAGCGTCAACTATTCTTTACAAATCTTAAAGGGCCACTGTAAGTAAATATTTTCTATGCCTGTTACTAACTAACTACCCCAAATACGCTTTTTATCAATAGCATTTCATTAACATATCTCTACCGTATATCAGAAATCTTGTCTGCAAATTTAATTGTTTTCCAAACCCACTCTGTGGGTATCCTTTGCTCTGTACCAATCCGTTTACAATACCTAGGTATCAAAATGGCGCTTTAAACACAAAGTTATTGGTTTAAGTATTTTGAACACGCAGTGCTGAAAATAGTGGGCAGGATAACGTGACATCATCGGCGAATAAAAGATATAACTTTTAGAACGTTATGAAACTTCGTTTTGGAGAAAATATAGGTCAGTAGGTTTTAATTAATGTTTATTAACTTTAATATGTTAGTTGTTTAGCTTAAAAATTATAACAGAAAGTAATCCTTTAAGTGAGTAACAAATATTTAACACACATTTCATTGTCATCTTTCCATAGGTGAAATGTCAGGCATACGAGCTGAACATGCGTGCCAATCATTTTGATGACCAGTACAGAGGTTGTGAGGATGAGATGGAGAGAGAAGCTAATCAGTTGCTACAAGATGAGAAAAAAAAGAATTCAGATTTTAAAGAAGTTTGGGAACATTCCCAAAAAAACTGGAACAAGTTAAAAAAGCAGAAAAATATAAAGATCCCAGCTGGGTTAAAAGATAATTATGGAATAGCTGTTGTAACTTTTACAGAAAACTATCCCGAAAAGAATCCTTTTCACAAACAGTTAAATGATAAATTAACAGAGGCTGGAGAATCTGTTGAAAATTATCGTAAAAAATTTAATTTCAAGGCATTTCATTTCTACTTAACAAGAGCCTTGCAAGTGCTTAGGACCCAGAAAGATAAATCCAAAATATATAAAACATATAGGGGAAGTAAAGTTTCTTCTAATGTGGCAAATTTTGTAAGGTTTGGAAGATTTACTTCATCTTCCCTAAATAGAAATGAAGCTAAAACATTTGGAGAAAAGTCCTTCTTTAATATAAGTACAAGATTTGGGGTGAATATTACAGCCTATTCCATATATCCTAATGAGGAAGAAGTTTTAATTCCAGGCACAGAACAATTTCAGAAAAAATCACACAAAGGAAATGCATATAATCTTACAAGCACAGGACAAATGTGCAGTTATTTTAATTGTGCTTATTTTACAGGTGAGTTTAAATAGTTTTACATATACGTGGGTTTTTAAAAATGTAAACAAAATATCTATTAATATTTATCAAACTAAACTGAATACATTAAACACCATAAGCTCCAAAGAAAAACAGAAATAATTATTTATGGGCACCAAATTGTATACATTTATGTACAAATCACATAAAAGCACATTGACTCATATTGTACTTTTAAATGCAAAACCTATTCATCATAAACCACAGATTTTTATTGATGCAGGAAATAAACAGTATATACATATTAGGTGTGTAGCCTAATACTTTGTATGCCTTGTCATTGTATCTAGACTGAAAGAATGTAATGAGTCCCTTTCATTTGTTTTAATCAAGGCCAAGGAAGCAACAAACTGTCATGCAGAGATTGCAAATACTAAGTAGTTGTATCCATAATAAGATCCCATCTGGTTTTCTGGTGATTGCAAAAGGAAAATAGAGAGATACATTCAAAAGAGAATGAGCAAAGCCAAAAATTGTACTTCAAATGAACAGTAGAGTTGAAAGTTTAGTCTCTATTAGCTCACTATCGCCTAGATTAGGAGTTTTGCGTTAACAGGCGTGCGGTGCTAACGAGCAGTTTATGCTCACCGCTCACTTACAGACTTCGCTGGTATTACGGGTTTTTACAAACCAGGCGTTAACCTCAAAAAAGTGAGCGTAGAGCAAAATTTAGCTCCACATCTCACCTCAATACCAGCACTGCTTACGTTAGCGGTGAGCTGCTAAAACGTGCTTGTGCACGATTTCCCCATAGGAATCAATGGGGGAGAGCCGGCTGAAAAAAAACCTAACACCTGCAAAAAAGCAGCGTTTAGCTCCTAATGCAACCCCATTGATTTCTATGGGGAAATAAAAGTTATGTCTACACCTAACACCCTAACATGAACCCTGAGTCTAAACACCCCTAATCATACACTTATTAACCCCTAATCTGCCATCCCCGACATCGCCGACACCTACATTATATTATTAACCCCTAATCTGCCGCTCCGGACACCGCCACCACCTACATTATACTTATGAACCCCTAATCTGCTGCCCCCAACATCGCCGACACCTACATTATATTTATTAACCCCTAATCTGCCGCCCCCAATGTCGCCCCACCTAACTACATTTATTAACCCCTAATCTGCTGCCCCCAACATCGCCACCACTATAATAAAGTTATTAACCCCTAAACCTAAGTCTAACCCTAACCCCCCCTAACAAATATCATTTGAATAAATCTCAATAAAATTACTAGAATTAACTAAATAATTCCTATTTAAAACTAAATACTTACCTATAAAATAAACACCAACGGCTAGATTTAGAGTTCTGCGGCCAAAGGGGTGCGTTAGCTACGCGTGCTTTTTTCCCCCCCACACCTTTTAAATACTGCTGGTATTTAGAGTTCACAGAAGGGCTGCGTTAGGCTCCAAAAATGGAGCGTAGAGCATAATTTACCGCCACTGCAACTATCATTACCAGCGGTGCTTACGGACGCGGCCAGCTTAAAAAACGTGCTTGTGCACGATTCCCCCATAGGAAACAATGGGGCAGTTTGAGCTGAAAAAAAACCTAACACCTGCAAAAAAGCAGCGTTCAGCTCCTAACACAGCCCCATTGTTTCCTTTGGGGAAACACTTCCTATGTCTGCACCTAACACCCTAACATGAACCCCGAGTCTAAACACCCCTAACCTTACACTTATTAACTCCTAATCTGCCAACCCCGCTATCGCTGACCCCTGCATATTATTTTTAACACCTAATCTGCCGCTCCGTACACCGCCGCAACCTACGTTATCCCTATGTACCCCTAATCTGCTGCCCCTAACACCGCCGACCCCTATATTATATTTATTAACCCCTAATCTGCCGCCCCCAACGTCGCCGCCACCTACCTACAATTATTAACCCCTAATCTGCCGACCGGACCTCACCGCTACTATAATAAATGTATTAACCCCTAAAGCTAAGTCTAACCCTAACAATAACACCCCCCTAAATTAAATATAATTTTATTCGAAATAAAATAATTCTTATTAAATAAATTATTCCTATTTAAAGCTAAATACTTACCTGTAAAATAAACCCTAATATAGCTACAATATAAATAATAATTATATTGTAGCTATTTTAGGATTTATATTTATTTTACAGGCAACTTTGTATTTATTTTAACCAGGTACAATAGCTATTAAATAGTTAATAACTATTTAATAGTTACCTAGTTAAAATAATTACAAAATTACCTGTTAAATAAATCCTAACCTAAGTTACAATTAAACCTAACACTACACTTTCAATAAATTAATTAAATAAACTATCTACAATTATATCAACTAAACTAAATTACAAAAAAAAAACACTAAATTACAAAAAAACACTAAATTACAAAAAATAAAAAAAGCTTACAAGAATTTTAAACTAATTACACCTACTCTAAGCCCCCTAAAAAAATAACAAAGCCCCCCAAAATAAAAAAATGTCCTACCCTATTCTAAAATAAAAATTGTAAAGCTCTTTTACCTTACCAGCCCTTAAAAGGGCCTTTTGCGGGGCATGCCCCAAAGAATTCTGCTCTTTTGCCTGTAAAAAAAAACATACAATACCCCCCCCCCAACATTACAACCCACCACCCACATACCCCTAATCTAACCCAAACCCCCCTTAAATAAACCTAACACTAAGCCCCTGAAGATCTCCCTACCTTGTCTTCACCACGCCGGGTATCACCGATCCGTCCAGAAGAGGGTCCGAAGTCTTCATCCTATCCGGCAAGAAGAGCTCCTCCAGAGGGTCCAAAGTCTTCATCCTATCGGGCAAGAAGAGGACATCCGGACCGGCAAACATCTTCATCCAGGCAGCATCTTCTATCTTCTTCCACCCGGCGCGGAGCGGGGCCATCTTCAAGCAGCCGACGCGGAGCCATCCTTCTTCACCGACGGACTAACAACGAATGAAGGTTCCTTTAAGGAACGTCATCCAAGATGCTGTCCCTCGAATTCCGATTGGCTGATAGGATTCTATTAGCCAATCGGAATTAAGGTAGGAAAAATCAGCCAATCAGATTGAGCTTGCATTCTATTGGCTGTTCCGATCAGCCAATAAAATGCAAGCTCAATCTGATTGGCTGATTGGATCAGCCAATCGGATTGAACTTGAATCTGATTGGCTGATTCAATCAGCCAATCAGATTTTTCCTACCATAATTCCAATTGGCTGAGAGAATCCTATCAGCTAATTGGAATTCGAGGGACGCCATCTTGGATGACGTCCCTTAAAGGAACCTTCATTTGCCGTTAGTCCGTCGGTGAAGAAGGATGGTTCCGCGTCGGCTGCTTGAAGATGGTCCTGCTCCGCGCCGGATGGAAGAAGATAGAAGATGACGCCTGGATGAAGAAGTTTGCCGGTCCGGATGTCCTCTTCTTGCCCGATAGGATGAAGACTTTGGACCCTTTGGAGGAGCTCTTCTTGCTGGATAGAATGAAGACTTCGGACCCTCTTCTGGATGGATCGGTGATACCCGGCGTGGTGAAGACAAGGTAGGGAGATATTCACGGGCTTAGTGTTAGGTTTATTTAAGGGGGGTTTGGGTTAGATTAGGGGTATGTGGGTGGTGGGTTGTAATGTTGGGGGGGTATTGTATGTTTTTTTTTTTACAGGCAAAAGAGCAGAATTCTTTGGGGCATGCCCCGCAAAAGGCCCTTTTAAGGGCTGGTAAGGTAAAAGAGCTTTAGAATTTTTATTTTAGAATAGGGTAGGGCATTTTTTTATTTTGGGGGGCTTTATTATTTTTTGGGGGGGTTTAGAGTAGGTGTAATTAGTTTAAAATTCTTGTAAGCTTTTTTTATTTTTTGTAATTTAGTGTTTGTTTTTTTTGTAATTTAGTTTAGTTGATATAATTGTAGATAATTGTTGATAGTTTATTTAATTAATTTATTGATAGTGTAGTGTTAGGTTTAATTGTAACTTAGGTTAGGATTTATTTTACAGGTAATTTTGTAATTATTTTAACTAGGTAGCTATTAAATAGTTATTAACTATTTAATAGCTATTGTACCTGGTTAAAATAAATACAAAGTTGCCTGCAAAATAAATATAAATCCTAAAATAGCTACAATATAATTATTATTTATATTGTAGCTATATTAGGGTTTATTTTACAGGTAAGTATTTAGCTTTAAATAGGAATAATTTATTTAATAAGAATTATTTTATTTCGTTAGAATAAAATTATATTTAATTTAGGGGGGTGTTAGTGTTAGGGTTAGACTTAGCTTTAGGGGTTAATACATTTGTTATAGTAGCGGTGAGGTCCGGCCGGCAGATTAGGGGTTAATAATTGTAGGTAGGTGGCGGCGACATTGGGGGCGGCAGATTAGGGGTTAATAAATATAATATAGGGGTCGGTGGTGTTAGGGGCAGCAGATTAGGGGTACATAGGGATAATGTAGGTGGCGGGGGTGTGTGGTCGGCAGATTAGGGGTTAAAAAAATTTAATAGAGTGGCGGCAATGTGGGGGGGCCTCGGTTTAGGGGTACATAGGTAGTTTATGGGTGTTAGTGTACTTTAGAGCACAGTAGTTAAGAGCTTTATGAACCGGCGTTAGCCCAGAAAGCTCTTAACTCCTGACTTTTTTCTGCGACTGGAGTCTTGTCGTTAGATTTCTAATGCTCACTTCAGCCAAGACTCTAAATACCGGCGTTAGAAAGATCCCATTTAAAAGATAGGATACGCAATTGGCGTAAGGGGATCTGCGGTATGGAAAAGTCACCACTGGAAAGTGAGCGTTAGACCCTTTAATGACTGACTCTAAATACCAGCGGGAGGTAAAAACCAGCGTTAGGACCCCCTAACGCTGGTTTGGACGGATAATGCAGAACTCTAAATCTAGGCGTAAGCTAGCTACAATATAACTAATAGTTACATTGTAGCTAACTCAGGGTTTATTTTTATCTTACAGGCAACTTTGTATTTATTTTAACTAAGTACAATAGTTATTAAATAGTTATTAACTATTTAATAACTACCTAGTTAAAATAAAGACAAATTTACCTGTAAAATAAACCCTAACCTAAGTTACAATTACACCTAACACTACACTACAATTAAATTAATTACCTAAATTAAATACAATTGATTACAATTAAATAAAATTATCTAAAGTACAAAAACCCCCCACTAAATTACAGAAAATAATAAAGAAATTACAAGATTTTAAAACTAATTACACCTAATCTAATCCCCTTAACAAAATAAAAAAAGCCCCCCCCAAAATAAAAAAGCCCTACCCTACACTAAATTACAAATAGCCCTTAAAAGGGCCTTTTGGGGGCATTGCCCCAAATTAATCAGCTCTTTTACCTGAAAAAAAATTACAATTCCCCCCCCCAACATTAAAACCCACCACCCACCCAACCAATCCTACTCTAAAGCCCACCCAAGCCCCCCTTAAAAAAACAAACACTAATCCCCTGAAGATCACCTTACCGGGAGACGTCTTCACGCAACCTGGCTGAAGTCCTCAACGAAGCCGGGAGAAGTCTTCATCCAAGCCAGACGAAGTGGTCCTCCAGACGGGCAGAAGTCTTAATCCAGACGGCATCTTCTATCTTCATCCATCCGGCGCGGAGCGGGTCCATCTTCATGACATCCGATGCGGAGCATCCTCTTCTTCTGACGGCTAAACACAAAATGAAGGTTCCTTTAAATGACGTCATCCAAGATGGCGTCCCTTCAATTCCGATTGGTTGATAGAATTCTATCAGCCAATCAGAATTAAGGTAGACAAAATCCTATTGGCTGATGCAATCAGCCAATAGGATTGAACTGGCATTCTATTGGCTGATTGGAACAGCCAATAGAATGCCAGCTCAATCCTATTGGCTGATTGGATCAGCCAATAGGATTGAACTTCAATCCTATTGGCTGATTGCATCAGCCAATAGGATTTTTTCTTCCTTAATTCCAATCGTAGCGGTTTAGGGCTTTATATATTTATTATAGTGGTGGAGATGTCCGGTTCGGCAGATTAGGGGTTAAAAAATGTATTTTAGTGTTTGCGATGTGGGGGGGCCTCGGTTTAGGGGTTAATAGGTAGTTTATGGGTGTTAGTGTACTTTTTAGCACTTTAGTTAAGAGTTTTATGCTACGGCGTTGTAGTGTAAAACTCTTAACTACTGACTTTAAAATGTGGTACCAGGCTTGACAGGAGAGGGTGCACCACTCACTTTTTGTCAGACTCATAATACCAGCACTATGCAAGTCCCATTGAAAATATAGGATACGCAATTGACGTAAGGGGATTTGCGGTATTTCCGAGTCTGGCCAAAAAAGTGAGCGGCACACCTGTACCTTCAAGACTCGTAATACCAGCGGGCGTTAAAAAGCAGCTTTGGGTCCGGCCAACGCTGCTTTTTAAGCCTAACGCAAGACTCGTAATCTAGCTGTATGCCTATTACAGAACATAAGAATCATGTAAATTAGAATGACCCCACCTTAAAAGAAACCAAAGACCACTAGCCTCTGAACAAGGGAACAGAACAAACCACAAACAATTATTTCACACTTTTTGGGCCTCATCAGTCAGGTGCTGTTGTATACCCCTAAGCATGTGAGCAAGGAGTTAGAGTAACTACAACCATGTTAATTTGTATATGAAAAAGAAAGAGAGAAACTCTCAACTAAGACCAGATCTCTGGGTACAGTCTTTTATGTCATACTGAACAAGCACTGATATGTTTTCAAGCTTTGAGTGCTTCTCCTCATTTATATTATTTTCTGGTGATGTCAACATAGGCATATTTAGTTTACATAAACTTAGGTTCAACTTTTTCTGCTTCCCCCTACTCTTCCTAGCTCTCTACTTAATTGTTTTGTATTTACACTCGGAAGTGAGCACAAAAAAGTTGCCAGTGATAGTTAGGACAGATAAATTGTGCTCAGCTGGAGTTGTATTTCTTTGCTTCTGGGCTTAGATTCAGTACTTTTATTACTAAAATGTCAGCACCCTCAAATCATAGACTGTGCGACCAGATGTGTTATATAACTGCACTGACTTGCAGGTAGAAGGGGGAGCACATGAGCCTTAGCTTCCAGGGTCTGGAGCAGCACATGACAACTCTCACTGCCAGGGGAGAAACTACAGGGGGAGCAGAGGTCGCAATTGCTTAAAAAAAAAAACATTAATTTTTTTTACAAAAAAATACGTTGACCTGCCACTGCCTGCACTCATATCATGTGAGTGTGACATGATGCTTCACTAGTGTCTCTGACTACAGGGTTTAGTGTTTCTGTTTTACCCATTGGTGTTTATGTGTGTGTGTGTGTATGTATGTATGTGACTGTGTGTGTATTTATGCATGTATGTGTGTATGTTTGTGGAACCAGCAAATTACAGACCTTGTTACTAAAGCATGGGGGGGTAAACAGTGTCAGTCTATACAGTACCACTATATACAGTACGGGGGGCTGGACCATGTCACAGACTACTGTGGTCACTTTATAAAGTACTGGGGCGGGTAGGGTCAGGCCAGCCATCTCACTGGCAGATTACAGACTCTGTCACGGACTCACTATATACAGTACTCGTGGGTTAAACAGTGTCAGTATATACAGTAATGGGTGGTCAGACCATCTCACAGACTGTGGGCACAAGGTACCTCATTTTGTAGACATGTAATCTGATTCACATTTGTTTCTGTGTTAAATGTAAAAAAAAAAAAAAAAAGATATGTATCAAATTCACTTTTTCTTAGATTCTTGCACCTGGGCCCTGTGGTTTCTAGTTACGTCTCTGCTCATTGCTCTATAAGTGTTGCTTTATTTTGTTTTTCTAAACCTTAGACATTTTAGCTCAAGTGTTTTACTTACTGGTAGTACCAAAGTAAGTACTCACTTCATGAATAGTTGTTGAAATGACGTTGTTAAAATGGCAAATGCTCACTGTTAGTATATTAAATGTAGACATCTTCCAATAGGTTAATATTGCAAATTAAATGTATATACAAATTGTTTTCTGCACAATGTTTAACATGCCAAAGACAATCAAACAGGTTTGCCAATCTTTTCATTCACCACAGCTTTAGTGAATTAATTATATCCCTAATAAATATGCTAATAGGTAGTAGTCATGGATATTTCAACCATATGACTACTATAGGGTTTTTTAAAAGAAGAGACTTTTTTTGCATTATGGGTCTCACTATTGTACAGTATATATACAAAATGTTTAATTATGCAGAGTAAAAAAAAAAGAAGAAAAGCAAAGAATAGAACACTTTCATTATATATCCCCCCCCCCCCTTTTCCTGTAATTTAACTCTGACAATTGTGAGTTTTCCATTTCTGATAATTGGAAGTACACAGTGCAGGCTTCATAAGCCTGACCCTGCCACATATCTATCCATAATTGGCCTCAGCAGATGTGATAAGATAAGATGCTTGTTTTACAAAGATAATGGCAGTGGCAAGCCATGTCTACTTCAGTAACAAGTCTGGTTGGTTCCTTAAATTTGGCAAGTGGTGGGGGGAGCTTGGCCATTGAAAAACAATTGGAGTAAACAAGGTGTTAATCTATTTGAAACACTTTCACACTGGGCCTGTATGTTAACTTATTGCAACACTACACTGAAACCTGGTAGTCACAGCATATTTTATGTTCCTTTAGGTAAACGGCCTCATTAGTGTTTTTGGCTGAGAACAGTTTAAGAACCCTCCCATATTTTTATACTACAAAACTTGTGTCTAATAAGTTTACACAGACCATGTGGTAACCAAAGGGTCAATTGACAGTTGAAAGTGGAGACTGTTCGCTATCCATTGAGGGGCCATGTGCTCCTTTATGTTGCTTGTTGGCTAAGATTAGTGTTCTTCAAATGCATATCCTGATCATATTCTAGATGAGTGCACAAACCAGGGGACGGGACTTCCTCTCCTCTTACCCTCTAGCATGCTCATGGTAGCAATGATATCTTGAAGCAAACTTAGCTACAACTCTCCTGAATATAACACCCCACCTTTTATAATAGAATACAATACATTAGAATAGAATCATTTATTCGTCAAAAAAAGAAAAATAAACAAGGAATATTTCATGGTGTAAAAGTATCGGATGACAATGAACAAACTAATACAATCAGCAGTGTACAAATCTAACCATCAAATATATTCACAAACAGTGACTAAGGTTTAATTTATCGTACCAAAAGTGAAATAATTAGCGCTGCGGAATCTGTTGGCACGCTACAAATAACCGATAACAATAATAAATAAGAGAAGTATGCTATTTTAATAGCCTGGGGAAAAAAATATTCAGAAAACATTTTTCCCGAATTTGTTAAACTCTCAACCTTGGCCTTTAATAAAAAGATAGACGATTAAAAAAACAATAGCCAGGGTAAGATGAATCAGATAAAACATTTCAGACTCTCTTATTTATCCTTAAAAAGAGTAAATGTCTTCAAGATAAATAAATTGACCCCCAATGATTTCTTTCACAGATCTCACAATTCGGTGTAGTTTCTCCTTTAATGATAATGTAGCAGAGCTATACCAGGTTAAAATAGAGGGTGATAAAACTGATTCGATGATGGCTGGAAAAAAACAAGTTAAGTTAAGAATTTCAAAAAAGTTGTTAAAGGGACACTAAGGTTTTATTAAATTTTCATGATTCAGATACAGCATGTAATTTTAAACAACTTTCCAATTTACTTCCATTAAAAAAAATGTGCACAGTCTTTTATATTTACACAATTTTTGAGTCACCAGATCCTACTGAACATGTGCAAGAACTCAGACTATACGTATATGCATTTGTGATTGGCTGATTGCTATCACATGGTACAGGGGGACTGGAAATATACATAACTTTAAAATGTGTTAGAAAAAAATCTACTACTCATTAGTAAATGCTATTGTATTGTTTTGTTATCTTGCATTTGTTGGTTATGCAAATCTACTGTGTGTACTGGTCCTTTAAGAGTTTTTCATTATAGTAAAAATATTAACGTCCCATTTCAATTCATGTTGAATTGTTATGCTAAGGATTTTTTTTTTCCTTTAAAGGGACACTTTCCAATTTACTTCTATTATATAATTTGGCAGTCTTTTTATATTCACACTTTATGGGGAACAAGATCGTACTGAGCATGTGCACAAGCTCACAGGCTATATGTAAACTAGTCTGTGATTGGCTGATGTCTGTCACATGATACAGGGGGCTGGCAAATGGGAGAAAAAAATACATTTGTCAGAAAAAAAAATCTACTGCTTATTTTAAATTCAGAGTAAGTGTTAAATCATTGTCTTTTTATTATGCACTTGTTAATTATGCAATTCTACTGCACTGAGTGGTCCTTTAAGTTAGTAAATTACCCCCTTCAGGTAGGGGTTGTAGAGTAGATCACCGATTACAAAGAAATGGTCTTTATACTGTACATAAGGTAACTAGCACTGTTGTATTAGAGGGTATAGACTTTAGATGGCATTTTTTATTGGTATTTTTTTATCTTTCTATGTAGGAAACAAAAGGACCAAAAAATACCCTGGTAAGAAATGTTATACTCTGACATAACTGTTTCACAATCTATATTCATTTTAAAAAGGGACATAACCCCAGAAATTCTATTGAACAATACACAATATACCTCTGTTAAAACGTTACAGCATTTAAACACGGACATTATTCTCTGGTGTTCACACCCACCACACGTCAGTCTTTAAATCAAGATGGTTTATGTACTGTACATAAAAATAGGTTTTTACTGAATGGTCTCAATGAAAGTATATTGCAGTTGATTTCGGATACATTTGGGGGGATTATGTCCTATTGGAATCTAATAGGATAAGTTATAAATAAATCCAATATTGTTTAATAGATGTATTTATTAGATAGATCTATTTATTAGATAGATTTATCGCTTAATTTAACAACACATTAAACACCTCATCAGTGACCCATTTAATATTTTGGTTGCCAAGAGGGTATAAACATGGTCTATACATTGGGCTAAACAGTAAACTTACTCCTTGCTGGTAGCAAGGGGTTCACTGCTGTTTAATCACAATCTTCTTTAAAATGTTAGCATTTTGTGCTGTTGATTAAAATAATAATAATAAATAACTATGCCTTACTTTTGACATAAGGAAACAGAATAATGTATGTTTTTCGTGTTTTGTGTTTCATATATTTTAGGAAAAACTAAAAAGCCTATGTGTCACAGAGGTAAGACACAACTATTTTCCATGAAATTGTTAATTATATTTATTGACTTGACCACTTAAAACAAAATACTTTATTGAATAGGGCATTTTACAATGTATTATAGTTTTGTTGTTTTATTTAAACAAAAAAACACTTTTAGTTTTTGTGCTTGGGGAGTGCGTAAATTATCTAGATATATGGATACTTGTTAGGCTACAAAGGACCCTTGTCATTTCAGACTCTCAATTCCTCCTGTATTTGTTTATCAAATGTTGTCTTCTCTCTTACAAGTTTTGTATCATTGTTTTATTTAAATGAATTGTACCCATGAACAGCGCTGCGGGATATGTTGGCACTTTATAAATAAAGCATACCTCCCAACATTTCAAAATTCAAAAGAGGGACACCCCATCCCCCCACCCTGCAGCAAAAATAAAAATTTTAATGTGGTGGACAGGAGCAGGGACGGGGCATAACAAATTCATAAGCCCAAAGTAATATAAATACAATTCTAAATAAAGTCATATATTTTAATACTCTTAGACAGCAAATCAGACACAAGCTCAAACCACTGGTATAGCTATGTGAGATCTGTATTTAATTAACCATTGCAGAGAGAGTGCTAAATCTTTTTATCTTAATTGGACATTTAATAATAGCAAAAATGCATAGTAACACACTACATAGCATATACTTACACATGCAGATACACACACACTACATAGCATACACTTACACATGCAGATACACACACACTACATATCATACACTTACACATGCAGATACACACACACTACATTGCATACACTTACACATGGAGACACACACTATGTATCATACACTTATACAGGCAGATACACACACACTGCATTGCAAACACTTACACATGCAGACACACACTACATAGCATACACTTATACATGCAGATACGCACACACACACTACATAGCATACACTTACAGATACACACACACACACTACATAGTATACACTTACCCATGCAGATACACACACACTACATAGAATACACTTACACATGCACATACACACACACACTACATTGCATACACTTACACATGCAGACACACACTACATATCATACACTTATACAGGCAGATACACACACACTACATAGTATACACTTATACATACAGATACACACACAGTACATAGCATACACTTATACATGCAGATACGCACACACACACACACACTACATAGTATTAACTTACACATACAGACACACACACACACTACATAGCATACACTTATACATGCAGATATACACACACACACTACACAGTATACACTTACACATGCAGATACATACACACTACATAGTATACACTTATAAATGCAGATATACACACTTCATAGCTTACATTTATACATGCAGATACACACAGATACACACTACACACCTTACACTTATACATGCAGATACACACACATACACACTAATAGATACAGATAGACACACACACTACATCATATATGGGTATCTGTAACTCATTGTATGGGGTCCTGGGGTTGGCAAGCACATTAGCTGGCAGTCTGAGGCTGCCACTGTCCATTACCCTGGTGTTAGCACTGCTCATTGAATGAAACTGAAAGCATGCTAGTATTATCACCAGGGGTAGACGTCATCACTACCAGGGGTTAGAGGTCATCATTACCTGAGGTCAGAGGGTATACAGCCTTCCTACTCCTGCTTAAAGGGACATGAAAGCCAATTTTTTTCTTTCATGATTTAGAAAGAGCATGTCATTTTAAACAACTTTCTAATTTACTTCTATTATCTAATTTGCTTCATTCTCTTGATATCACTTGCTGAAAAGCATATCTAGATATGCTCAGTAGTTGCTGATTGGTTGCTGCACCTAGAGGCCTTGTGTGATTGGCTCACACATGTGCATTGCTATTTCTTCAACAAAGGATATCTAAAGAATTGAGCAAATTAGATAATAGAAGAAAATTGGAAAGTTTTTAAAATTGCATGCCCTATCTGAATCATGAAAGTTTAATTTTGACTAGACTGTCCCTTTAACCCACACACCATTACTTTTCCACTGCTTCTGAGTATGTGCCCAATAGAATTTAATTTTTTTAAATGCATGGGGCAATGCGGGACAGATGCCTAGCAACCCGGGACAGCGGGACAGACCCCTAAAATCAGTACTGTCCCGTGAAAATCGGGACAGTTGGGTGGTATGAGTATAATAATAATAATAATAATAATAATAATAATAATAATAGCAAGGCTGTGTGGAACATAAGATTATCTAACAGAATTTCCACACAGCCTTGTTTGCACAAACTGTATTTTATTACCTGATTTATATCTGTTGCTAAATGTTCTCAGCAGAAGATACAAATAAATAGAAAACTATTTAAAACATGGTGGCACCCATTACTTTATAGAAAGCAGAATACTTTATAGAAACTAAACCTCTACACCTATGTCTTTAATATTTTAACTAAATTAATGTAATTATAAAAAATACATAAACATTTTATTTTCCAGCTATTCTTTGCATTGAATGTTTTTACTGTTTTATATCTCTTTAATGATTTGTGAGATACAAGTGGCTCCATTGATAGCAATAGATCTCATGTTGCCAGTGGCTGCACCAAGGAGGTGTGGGTACAACTCTCTTTGAAATCTGTAATTTTTGAGCATTGAATTTGCAGAGAGGTTTTTTTTTTTCAGCAAGATATCATTTTTGCTAATGTGCTTTATTGAATCTTGGCAACCCCGGAGGAATGTATTTGAGGGAGGTGTTATTGACCCCTCTGTTGCCAGTGAAAATCTGAGGTGAGAGATAGGTCAGTTGAGTAATTTTTATGTTTAGAAAGTTGGCACCGTCTGGATCAAATGTGCAAGGAGAAGCTAGCTCCTTGCATATATTGATCGCAAAGCCAGGTTACCAAAGGAGATGCATCTTACAGGGACCTGGATAAGGGAATGGTGGAAAAGCCTTCAGCAGGACCATGGAGGGCAAGCCAGGTAAGAGTTCTGGCTCCTTTGACTCAGCTTTTATGCATGTCCCCCAACAGGGGTGAGGAGAACGGAGGGTCAGGCAGGAGGGGGCAGGATAGAGGTAGGAGTAGATGTAGGTCAGGGAGAAATGGGTTGAGTGTGTATAAGGAATCTGAATCTGGTCATGGCAATCTTACCTCCTCTACTCATCAGCCAAGGTCCACGAGTGGGAAGCAAGAGGAGCAGTGGCTCAGAAGGCCTGAAAGGGATAGAAGGTTTGGAAGGCAGGCTCCATCTCACTTACCTCACAGCAGCAGGAGATGTGGAGAGGATCACAATTTTCCTACATGGGGATGTTTGGCCAGGGATATAGCTATTAGGAGCCATTTTCAGTGGTCAAGATCACCATTGGCTAGGAGGTCACCAAATCAGGACAGGCATGATTGATCCTTGCTAGTGAAGTGGTATAGACTGAAGGGCCTGTGATGGCAGACAGTGAGTGGAGGGAACCATAGACATCAATTGAAGCAAGTGAGGAGTGGTGTGGCTGGTGGTGTGAATGTGTTGGTGTGGTGACATAGCTCACGGATTTAAAATCCCTTCCCCCTAGCTATGTCACCACAGTTGGGAATTCAGGGGGCTGTGTTAAAAGTATTGAGCGAGAAGAAGAAAGAATACACACAGAAAGCACTCCCTGATCCAATGTGCGAAACAGATATCGCAGATAATTGTCACTTGAATAATCCAAGGATGGATTGGGAAAGAAGAAGACTTGAATATAATTAAAAATTAACTTTTATTGGGGTCAAACGTTAAAATAGGAAAAACATTTAAAAACACACTTAAGTATCGACTGTAGTATAATAATATATTGTGGCAGCTGTATAATTGATTATATCAATTGAAATTAATGGCACTCTGCAAGGATATCCCCAATTGACTGCAAGTATGATCATGTAAGTGATAACTCACTATATGAGTAGGTATAGATATGAATGAAAGTGCGAGTAAGTAGCTGTATATCTATTAAGCTTCCCTTATGTCACAACTTAGAGTTAATTAGTAGGTCAGATTATTAAAGTCCGTTAGATAACAGATCTGTAGCATATATAATGTTCAATCTGAATTCACTTGTAAATCTAGGAGATGGAGAGTTATAACTCCTGAGAATAATGCTACTAGTACTCCAAGTGGATATAGCTTGGCATAGGAGTGAATAACAGACTAATATCTAAGGGTAGCAAGAGATATTACGTGTGGTATTATCGATGAATTTACGGTATCTATATGTGATACTTTGTTGAGTTAACATCAAAGTTACTATATTGTCAATAAAATTGCTTGTGAGTGAGAAAATAAAACTGAACTAATCACGTGTGTAAATAACGTTCATCAGACAGACTTATATATGTCTGCTGGTAATTAGGTTAGTTCACTGTATTTATGAGAGTAATTCACTCTTGACAATTGTGTGTTTAACTTTGAGGATCCAGTGTTAAATGGAAGGTACCAACTTGTATTATTATACAACCGTAATTGTAATACTCTTATTATTTGGATTCACCACTTAATTAGGCCTGAGGGATTTTGTATTGTTGCTTGACTCAACCCAGGAAAAATGTTAGTGTGCAGAAGGGAGGGAAGCCAGCTTTAGAAGCAGTGAATTTTTGTGTTTACCTGACAGGGAAAAGCACTGTGGAATCGGTGGCTAGTCAGAGAGCGACAGAGATGGCCGGGACTGAGCAGGGTGTTGTGGCTGGAAATATCTCAGTTGTCTGTGAACTTAAGGTGCTGGACCTGGCTCTTAGGAGACCATCGGCTAGATTACGAGTTTTTGTGTGTAATGGTGTGCGGGGCTAATGAGCCTTTTTTTCTCACCGCTCACTTAAGACAACGCTGGTATTACGAGTTTTCTTCAAGCCGGCGTTAGCCTCAGAAAAGTGAGCGTTGAGCAAAATTTAGCTCCACATCTCACTGTAATACCAGCGCTGCTTACAGTAGCGGTGAGCTGGCTAAACATACTTGTGCACGATTTCCCCATAGGAAACAATGGAGCTGAGCTGGCTGAAAAAAAAACTAACACCTGCAAAAAAGCAGCGTTCAGCTCTTAACACAACCCCATTGATTCCTATTGGGAAAGGAATTTTATGTCTACACCTAACACCCTAACATGAATCCTGAGTCTAAACACCCCTAATCTTACACTTATTAACCCCTAAACATCGTCGCCACCTACATTATATTATTAACCCCTAATCTGCCGCTCCGGACACCGCTGCCACCTACATTATACTTATTGACCCCTAATCTGATGCCCCCAACATTGCCAAACCCTACATTTTATTTATTAACCCCTACTCTGCCCCCCCCAACGTCGCCCCAACTATATTAAATTTATTAACCCTAATCTACCGCCGCCAACGTCGCCGCCACTATAATATATTTATTAACCTCTAAACCTAAGTCTAACCCTAACCCTAACACCCCCCTAACTTAAATATAATTTAAATACATCTAAATAAATTTACTATCATTAACTACATTATTCCTATTTAAAACGAAATACTTACCTATAAAATAAACCCTAAGCTAGCTACAATATAACTAATAGTTACATTGTAGCTAGCTTAGGATTTATATTTATTTTACAGGCAACTTTGTATTTATTTTAACTAGGAATAATAGTTATTTAATAGTTATTAACTATTTAATAGCTAAGTAGTTAAAATAAGTACAAATTTACCTGTAAAATAAATCCTAACCTAAATTATAATTACACCTAACACTACACTATCATTAAATTAATTAACTAAATTACCTACAATTAAATACAATTAAATTAAATAAACTAAAGTACAATAAAACCCACTAAATTACAGAAAATAAAAAAAATATTAAACATTTTTTAAACTAATTACACCTGCTCTAATCCCCCTTATAAAATAAAAAAAGCCCCCCAAAATAATAAAATTCCCTACCCTATACTAAATTACAAATACAGCCAATAGGATTGAGCTTGCATTCTATTGGCTGTTCCAATCAGCCAATAGAATGCAAGCTCAATTCTATTGGCTGTATTTGTAATTTAGTATAGGGTAGGGAATTTTATTATTTTTTATTTTATTAGGGAGATTAGAGTAGGTGTAATTAGTTTTAAAAAACTGTAATATTTTTTTTTCTGTAATTTAGTGTGGGGTTTTTTTGTACTTTAGTTTATTTAATTTAATTGTATTTAATTGTAGGTAATTTAGTTAAGTGTAATTGTAACTTAGGTTAGGGTTTATTTTACAGGTAAATTTGTACTTATTTTAACTAGGTAGTTATTAAATAGTTAATAACTATTTATTAACTATTGTACCTAGTTAAAATAAATACAAAGTTGCCTGTAAAATAAATATAAACCCTAAGCTAGCTAGAATGTAACTATTAGTTATATTGTAGCTAGCTTATGGTTTATTTTACAGGTAAGTATTTAGTTTTAAATAGGAATAATTTAGTTAATGATAGTAATTTTATTTCGTTTTATTTAAATTATATTTAAGTTAGGGGGGTTAGACTTAGGGTTAGACTTAGGTTTAGGGGTTAATAAATTTAATATAGTAGCGGTGACGTTGGGGGTGGCAGATTAGGAGTTAATAAATGTAGGTAGGTGTTGGCGATGTTAGGGCAGGCAGATTGGGGGTTAATAAAATGTAACTAGTGTTTGTGAGGCGGGAGTGCAGCGGTTTAGGGGTTAATATATTTATTAAAGTGGCGGCGATGTCCGGTCGGCAGATTAGGGGTTAAACTTTTTAGTTAAGTGTTTGCGATGTGGGGGGGGGGGGCTAGGTTTAGGGGTTAATAGGTAGTTTATGGGTGTCAGTGTACTTTGTAGCACTTTAGTTAAGAGTTTTATGTTACGGCGTTAGCCCATAAAACTCTTAACTACTGACTTTTAAATGCGGTAGGAATCTGGGCAGGAGAGGGTCTACCGCTCACTTTTTCAAGCAATAATAATACCGGCATTAGGAAAATCCCATTAAAAAGATAAGATACGCAATTGACGTAAGGGGATTTGTGGTATGCGAAAATCGCGGAAAAATAGTTAGCGGTACACCTGTACCTGCCTGACTCGTAATACCAGCGGGCGTTAAATCAATGCTTGATCGGCCATTGGGGGATTTGGTTAACAGCGAAGGTTAAGTAGTGAATATGGAAGAAAGGATTTCTGGAGATCTTGTTGTCTATCGTTCAGTTTATGGAGTTAAAGGAGGATGTTAAAAGGGAACATAGAAAAAAAAGAAGAAAGAAGAGGCTGCCCAAGAAATTCAGCAATTGGTCTAAGGCCTTTTGCATTCTAGCAGGTGTTCATAGTAAAAAATATCAGGATCAAAGGGGGTGGGGCTTGTTTTGCTTTTTTTGACAAAATAGCTAGTGCTTATCATACGTATGGGGCATGGCATGGTGGCGATATAACAATCAATTATTTCAGAGGATTGCAGTGTGCTCTGAGATGCATTGGGATTACTGAGATATGGGAATCTGGCTGGAGATCATGATGCCATTGAGGGGGAGTCAGACCTTTTTGGGTAGGGGATAATAGTGGAACAGGGGGAGGTGTTTCAGGAAAGGTAAGGTTGCAGGAATGTCAGGGGAGTCAGTTACTCAGGGCCAAGACCTCAGTTAAGGTCTTAAAGAGTCCCCTTTGGTTAAAGCTCTACAGTAAGCAAAGGGGGAAGTCCAGTGATGCTGAGCTGCTTCTTACCGGTTTAAGTTCTATTTTTCAAATTCCTTTTGTGGGTTAAGAAAGTTTGCTAATGTATTGGAAGTTAAAAACAGCTAGGGATTTGCAGGAGGTGATGCGGAGATAGTTGGAGAAAGAAGTGTCTTTGGGGATCCCTTTATTAAACCTCCTTTCCAAACTCGAAAATGTTACCATTGGTGGTTATCCCAAGAAAGATGCCAAGCCAACATCTGTGCACTTTGCAGCTTTTGATAAGGCGGTCAGATTAATATGGCAAGGAGGTCCTGGGGAGTTGCTGGCTACAGTCAATATTGAGTCGGCTTTCAGGTTGATTCTGGGTTCATCCTTTTTCCCTTCATCTGCTCGGTTGTTCTTTTTTGTCAATCTTTGTTTTCCGATGGAATGTTTCATTTCTTGTGCCATCTTTGAAAAATTCAGCTGCTTCAAAGAATGGGTGGTTAAGAAGCAGTCTGGCGTGTGTTATATTGTTCACTACCTTGATTTTTTATTCATTGGGCCAACCGAGTCCTCAATTTCTTTTCCACTAATTTCTACTTTTATGGAGCTGGTTGAAGGTTTTGGCATCTGAGAAGACTGCAGTCCAGTTATGTCCTTGAGTTTCTTATGTATCCTGTTGGACTTGGTAAAGATAGAGTGTAGGTTGCTGAGGGACAAGATTGATGAATTAGCTTTCACCATCCAGGAAGCATTGTGAAGTAGAAGCTGAAATTAAAGGATGATCAGTCATTTCTGAGGAAGCAGGCAGATTTTTGCTAGTAACGGCTGGTGGGAAGGAATCGTATATATCTGGGTTTTTAAGGAAGATTTGAGACTTTGGCTGAGGTTTTGAAAGAATTCAATGGAGTCACAATGATTCAGCATCCCCTTCTGTTTGAGGTTGACATGCATTTGTTTATAGTGCATCAGGGGCCTATGGTTTTGGAGTGTACCTGCAGGGTAAGTGGTGTGCAGCGGGTTAACCTTTGACTTGGGCTGAGCTGGGGCTTACCAAGAGCTTCATTTTCTAGAATTATTATCTCTGGAAGAAGCTCTCGGAATTTGTCCTTCCAAATTGGAGAATTAAAAGGTAACTTTTCTTTCAGACAACATAAGGGTTGGTCTGTGCCACAAACAGGTTATCTTTTAACTCTGTGTTAGTGGTCAGCCTACTTCATTTGTTTGTGCTGGAATGTTTGAGGCTTAATGCTGTGTTTAGGGCTTGCTACAGGTAAATTTAAAAGGATAGCTAATGCCCTTTTTTGACTTTTTAGGGTTAGAGGGCTCAGATGGGATCAGGTAGTAGGGTTGGTGGTGGAATATACCAGGTTGGTCAAGCCACCTTCCATATTGATTATTCATGCTGGGGGTAACAATTTAGCTTTTATGGAACAGAAGGACTTGGTGAGCAGGATTAAAATGGATTTGGAATGGCTCCATGAGCTTTTTCCACGGCTTGTGAAAGTTTGGTCAGAGATTGAATCAAGATTGATATTTAAGGCATCCTGTGATGTTAATCGTCTAAATGGTTTTAGAAAGAAATTAAGTAGAATGGTGAGTTTGTTCAGAGGATGGGAAGCCTGATTATTTGGCAGGTTGAGTTTGAAGGTAAGCCACGAAGGTGTGTATTCAGGGGAATGGTGTTGACCTTAACAATGATGGGTTACATTTATTCAATTTTAATCTGAGAGGAGAGGTTAAAAAAGTCTTAGCTGTTTGAGGTGGGTCTCATCCATAGGTCAAACCATCAGTACCAATCTCCCATCACTTGCACGCTAACCTGACAACTCGTTAGACCAAGTGCACTCAACCCAAAGGTAGCTATGCATATTTTACATTCCATTGCTCTTCACATAGAAGAAAATGTTCTTTTTATTTTTATATATATATATATATATATATATATATATAATTCATTTTTTTTAAATGTATATCTATACCTATATATAGGAATATATACAGGTATAGGTAAATTTGGATATATAGAAATATATATTTAAAAATGCAAAGATCATTTTCTCCTATGTGAAGAACATTGGAATGTAAACTATTTACAGTAAATACACGATAAAACATATTAAATATTAAAATTTATTAAAAGGACACTCAAGTAAAATTGTAACTTTCATGATTCAGATAGAGCAGCAATTTTAACAACTTTCCAATTTTCGTCCATTAACAAAATGTGCGCAATCTTTTTATACTAACACTTTCGAGTCATGAGGTCCTACTGAGCATGTGCAAGAATACACAGAATATAAGTGTATGCATTTGTGATTGGCTAATGGCTGTCACGTGATGCAGAAGGATTGGAAAAAGATATCATTTTGAAATTTGTCACAAAAAAAAATCTACTATTCATTTGAAAAGCAGACTAAGTTCTATTGCGTTGTCTTTATATTGTGTATTTGTTGATTATCCAAATCGACTGTATTTGCTGGTCCTTTAAATATGATTATTATGTTTTAATGTATTTGAGTGGAAAGGGCTCCAAGATATATATACACTATATATATACTGTAAATATATATATATTGCCCTTTCCAGTCAAACACTTTGTCATATACCTTTTAACCCATATAAAACATTCACCTAGATTACAAGTTTTGCGCTAAACAGGGTGCGAAACTAACCCCAAAAAAGTTGCGTTATTTCACTCTTCATAGCGCTGCCATTACGAGTTACTGAAAAGCCTCCTTGTGAATGTGATATGGTGGCGTTAAGCTCCATTCCGCACAAAATCCAAGGGCTGCTTTGATGTGCTTGTGCACGCTTTCCCCCACAGACATCAATGGGGAGAGAGCGCTAGAAATAAAACTAACACCTGAAGTGCGGAATGAAAAATCTCCGTAACGCAACCCCATTGATGTCTATGGGGAAAAAAAATTACATCGCCGACACTATAATAAAGTTAATAACCCCTAAACCTCTGGCCTCCCACATCGCCGCCACTAAATAAAACTATTAACCCCTAAACCTCTGGCCCCCCACATAACCGCTACTAAATAAACCTATAAACCCTTAAACCGCTAGCCCCCCCACATCACAAAACACTAAATTAAACTATTAACCCCTAAACCTAACACCCCCTAACTTTAAATTAAAATTACAATATAACTATCTTAAAATAAATAAAAACGTACCTGTGAAATAAAAATAAACCTAACATTCAACTATAAATTAACCTAACATTACTATTCTAATAAAATAAAAAAAATACTACCAATTAAAAAAAATCTAAATTACAAATTTAAAAAAACCTAACACTACGAAAAAAAATAAAAAAATGTAAAATTACAAAAACTAATAAACACTAAATTACGAAAAATAAAAAAACACTAATCTTACAAAAAATAATAAATGAAAGGGGCATTTGTATGGGCATTACCCTTAAAAGGGCATTCAGCTCTTTTTAACTGCCCTTAAAAGGGCATTCAGCTCTTTTATAAAAATCTAAAAATAAAACTCACCCAAAAAAAAAAAAAAACTAACTCTAACCCCAGAAAATCTACTCACGGTTCCTGAAGTCCGGACATCCAACTTCATCCAGGCAGTGACACCTTCATCCATCTCGAGGACGTCTTCTATCTTCATCCTGGCAGCGTGGAGCAGAGCTATCCTGGAATCTGATCCCATCCTGCGCAGAGCGTCCTTTTCATACATCACCGCCGCACACTGAAGTTGAACGCAAGGAAGCCACTTCAAAATGGCATACCTTGCATTCCTATTGGCTGATTTGATTCTTCAAATTCAAATCAGCCAATAGGATGAGAGCTTCTGAAATCCTATTGGCTGTTCAAAACATCCAATAGGATGAGAGCTACTGAAATCCTATTGGCTGTTCAAATCAGTCTGTTAGGTTAATTTATAGTTTAATGTTAGATTTATTTTTATTTCACAGGTAAGGTTTTATTTATTTTAAGATAGTTATATTGTAATTCTAATTTAAAGTTAAGGGGTGTTAGGTTAAGGGGTAATAGTTTAATATAGTGTTTTGCGATGTGGGGGGCTGGCGGTTTAGGGGTTAATAGGTTTATTTAGTAGTGACGATGTGGGAGGCCGGAATTTTATGGGTTAATAGGTTTATTTAGTGGCGGCGATGTGGGAGGCCAGAGGTTTAGGGGTTAATAACTTTATTATAGTGGTGGCGATGTCGGGGAGCGGCGGACTAACACTGACTAACACCACAGAGTCCTTGCCGGAGGTTCTTAAAGATTTCGAAACCTATGGTTGCATATCCAATTTCATCTCAATCTGAGTAAATTGTAATTACAACGTTCTCTTTCCAGGCTACAAAAATCTTGCCCTATCAAATTTATACATAGTGAAATCAAGTACCAAATTAGAGATGACATAATTAGAGACTTGTCAGGATGGAGAAATAAAACCTTATTGCGGCTAGGACGGATTAATGTAGTCAAGATGACTGTCCTCCCCAGAGTATTGTATATTCTACAAACTCTTCCCCTATCAAACCCCACCCAATATGTCCTTCAGATACAAAAGGCTATTGAGGCCTATATTTGGCAGGGTCTAAAACCAGAATTGATAAACAAACTCTATGCAACTCTAACTACACAACTTACCCTGCTCTGCAAACCATTTTAAAAGATGCAACTCTAACTACACAACTTACCCTGCTCTGCAAGCACTTGAAAACTGCTGGTGCAATACCGCCCCCTGCAGATTCACGGACGGCCGCTAGCAGGGGGTGTCAATCAACCCGATCGTATTTGATCGGACTGATTGCTGTCGCCACTTCAGAGGTGGCCAACGAGTTAAGGAGCAGTGGTCTTAAGACCGCTGCTTCTTAACTTCCACTTCAGACAGAACTGAAGCGGAGTGGGTCGGAAGCAGCATCCGCTGTTTCATAAATCGACCCCATAATGTCTTCTCTCAGCGAAAACTTGTATTGAGTTGCCCAACTCTCATGTTTTATTACCACCCATAAAACATAAATCCTCCCCGAACAGGCCCCTGACCCCTTACGAAAAACTTTGTGTCTTGCCTCAAGACATCTAATATCCACCATCTATATTCTTGTATCGCCTAGAGACCAAAATGTGCTCCCAAATTACATTCACGGTAGGGATCAAGATCTGGGTCACGAAATCAATCCCTGACAATGGCATATGATATTAGAAAATCCAAGAGTCTCATTATAAGTTTCTAAGCAGATGGTACCTCACACCATATAGTTGACAGCCCGTAGTAGCCAGTTATCCTCCCTAGTCCACAGCTGACCCTGCACTGTCTTGCGGCGTAGCCCGCACTATTTAATAGCTAAAATAGTTAAAATAATTACAAATTTACCTGTAAAATAAATCCTAACCTAAGTTACAATTAAACCTAACACTATACTATCATTAAATTAATTAAATAAAATACCTACAATTACCTACAATTAAACCTAACACTACACTATCAATAAATTAATTAAATACAATATCTACAAATAACTACAATGAAATAAACTAACTAAAGTACAAAAAATAAAAAAGAACTAAGTTACAAAAAATAAAAAAATATTTACAAACATAAGAAAATTTTAAACTAATTACACCTACTCTAAGCCCCCTAATAAAATAACAAAGCCCCCCAAAATAAAAAATGCCCTACCCTATTCTAAATTACTAAAGTTCAAAGCTCTTTTACCTTACCAGCCCTGAACAGGGCCCTTTGCGGGGCATGCCCCAAGAAGTTCAGCTCTTTTGCCTGTAAAAAAAAACATACAATACCCCCCCCCCAACATTACAACCCACCACCCACATACCCCTAATCTAACCCAAACCCCCCTTAAATAAACCTAACACTAAGCCCCTGAAGTTCATCCTACCTTGTCTTCACCATACCAGGTTCACCGATTTTGTTATTATTTTAACTAGGTAACTATTAAATAGTTCTTAACTATTTAATAGCTATTGTACCTGGTTAAAATAATTACAAAGTTGCCTGTAAAATAAATATTAATCCTAAAATAGCTACAATGTAATTATTCGTTATATTGTAGCTATATTAGGGTTTATTTTACAGGTAAGTATTTAGCTTTAAATAGGATTCATTTATTTAATAAGAGTTAATTTATTTCGTTAGATTTAAATTATATTTAACTTAGGGGGGTGTTAGGGTTAGGGTTAGAATTAGCTTTAGGGGTTAATAAATTTAATAGAGTAGCGGTGCGGTCCGCTCGGCAGATTAGGGGTTAATAAGTGTAGGCAGGTGGAGGCGACGTTGTGGGGGGCAGATTAGGGGTTAATAAATATAATATAGGGGTCGGCGGTGTTAGGGGCAGCAGATTAGGGGTACATAAGGATAATTTAAGTAGCGGCGCTTTGCGGTCGGCAGATTAGGGGTTAATTATTGTAGGTAGTTGGCGGCGACGTTGTGGGGGGCAGATTAGGGGTTAATAAATATAATACAGGGGTCGGCGGTGTTACGGGCAGCAGATTAGGGGTACATAAGTATAACGTAGGTGGCGGTCGGCAGATTAGGGGTTAAAAAAATTTAATTGAGTGGCGGCGATGTGGGGGGACCTCAGTTTAGGGGTACATAGGTAGTTTATGGATGTTAGTGTACTTTAGAGCACAGTAGTTAAGAGCTTTATGAACCGGCGTTAGCCCAGAAAGCTCTTAACTACTGACTTTTTTCTGCGGCTGGAGTTTTGTCGTTAGATTTCTAACGCTCACTTCAGCCACGACTCTAAATACCGGAGTTAGAAAGATCCCATTGAAAAGATAGGATACGCAATTTATGTAAGGGGATCTGCGGTATGGAAAAGTCGTGGCTGAAAAGTGAGCGTTAGACCCTTTTTTGACTGACTCCAAATACCGGCGGTAGCCTAAAACCAGCGTTAGGAGCCTCTAACGCTGGTTTTCACGGCTACCGCCAAACTCCAAATCTAGGCCATGGAGAATAACCCATCCCACGACAAAAGACTTCACACTTCACACTTTTCTCTAACCCCCAGTGTTCCTACACCTGGTTAGACTATATTTTCTGTGACCAAAACACACTGACTACCCTAATTGACTCCAGAATATACCACACTACTTGGTCCGATCATAGTATGGTGAGTTCAAGTGGTCTTCTAAACCTCAATACCACCAATATTGGAAACTTAACAACCAAATTTTCTCTGACCCATTAATCATTACTGATATCATTGAAAAAACAGAGGAGTTCTTTTCCTTCAATGATCCTTCCTCCACCTCTGCTATTAATAATTGGGAGGCATATAAATGCTACATAAGAGGGTTGATAATGAGCCACACACAAACTGCGAAAGCAAAGAGCGGCACATTAACAACAGACTTTCAAAATAGCAAGAAAGCACTAAAACAAAACCCTCAATCCCTGCAACTATTAACACAATCACAACAGGCTAGGGAGGCTCTCAACCAATACCTGGTTAAAAATGCACATTTGCGGGCCCTCACACAAAAATCACATGGCTAGATTACGAGTTGTGCGTTAGGGTTAAAAAAGCAGCTTTAAGAGGTCCTCCTAACACTGCTTTTTAATGCCCGCGAGTCTTGCAGGTACAGGTGTACCGCTCACTTTTTTGGCCAGACTCAGAAATACCGCAAATCCACTTACATCAATTGCGTATCCTATATTTTCAATGGGACTTGCATAGCGCCGGTATTACGAGTCTAACCAAAAAGTGAGCGGTAGACCCTCTCCTGTCAAGACTGATACCGCATTTAAAAGTCAGTAGTTAAGAGTTTTACACTAAAACGCCATAGCATAAAACTCTTAACTAAAGTGCTAAAAAGTACACTAACACCCATAAACTACCTATTAACCCCTAAACCAAGACCCCCCACATTGCAAACACTAAAATCAAATTTTTAACCCCTAATCTGCCGAACCGGACATCACCGCCACTATAATAAACATATTAACCCCTAAAATGCTGCACTCCCACATCGCAAACACTAGTTAAATATTATTAACCCATAATCTGCCTGCCCTAACATCGCCGACACCTACCTACATCCCGACACTATATTAAATGTATTAACCTCTAAACCTAAGTCTAACCCTAAACCCAACCCCCCTAACTGAAATATAATTTTAATAAATCTAAATAAAAATACTACAATTAACTAAATTATTCCTATTTAAAACTAAATACTTACCTATAAAATAAACCCTAAGGGTTTTTTTTTATTTTACAGGCAAGTTTGTATTTATTTTAACTAGGTACAATAGTTATTAAATATTTTTTAACTATTTAATAACTACCTAGTTTAAATAAAGTCAAATTTACCTGTAAAATAAAACCGAACCTATGTTACAATTACACCTAACACTACACTATAATGAAATTAATTACCTAAACTAAATACAAATAATTACAATTTAAATAAATTATCTAAAGTACGATAAAAAACAAACACTAAAATAAAAAACAAACTCCCAAAATAAAAAAAGCCCTGCCCTACACTAAATTACAAATAGCTCTTAAAAGGGCCTTTTGCGGGGCATTGCCCCAAAGTAATCAGCTCTTTTACCTGTAAAAAAAAAGTACAAATACCCCCCAACATTAAAACCCACCACCCACACAACCAACCCTACTCTAAAACCCACCCAATCCCCCTTTAAAAAAACCTAACACTAACCCCTTGAAGATCACCCTACCTTGAGAAGTCTTCACCCAACAGGGCCGAAGTCCTCCACGAAGCTGGCAGAAGTGGTCCTCCAGACGGGCAGAAATTTTCATCCAGGCGGCATCTTCTATCTTCATCCATCCGGCGTGGAGCGGCTCCATCTTCAAGACATCCGACACGGAGCATCCTCTTCAAACCACGCCCAACTGAAGAATGAAGGTTCCTTTAAATGACGTCATCCAAGATGGCGTCCCTTCAATCAGCCAATAGGATTGAGCTCGCATTCTATTGGCTGATCCAATCAGCCAATACAATTCCAGCTCAATCCTATTGGCTGATTGGATCAGCCAACAGGATTGAACTTCAATCGTATTGGCTGATTGCATCAGCCAATAGGATTTTTTCTACCTTAATTCCGATTGGCTGATAGAATTCTATCAGCCAATCGGAATTGAAGGGACGCCATCTTGGATGATGTCATTTAAAGGACTTCTGCCCGTCTGGAGGATCACTTCTGCTAGCTTCGTGGAGGACTTTGGCCCGGTTGGGTGAAGACTTCTCAAGGTAGGGTGATCTTCAAGGGGTTAGTGTTAGGTTTTTTTAAGGGGGGATTGGGTGGGTTTTAGAGTAGGGTTGGTTGTGTGGGTGGTGAGTTTTAATGTTGGGGGGTTATTTGTACTTTTTTTTTCAGGTAAAATAGTTGATTACTTTGGGTCAATGCCTTTTAAGGGCTATTTGTAATTTAGTGTAGGGTAGGGCTTTTTTTATTTTGGGTGGCTTTTTTATTTTGTAAGGGGGATTAGAGTAGGTGTAATTAGTTTAAAATTCTTGTAATTATTTTATTATTTTCTGTAATTTAGTGTTTGTTTTTTATCATACTTTAGATAATTTATTTAAATTGTAATTAATTGTATTTAGTTTAGGTAATTAATTTCATTATAGTGTAGTGTTAGGTGTAATTGTAACATAGGTTAGGTTTTATTTTACAGGTAAATTTGACTTTATTTTAACTAGGTAGTTATTAAATAGTTAATAACTATTTAATAACTATTGTACCTAGTTAAAATAAATACAAAGTTGCCTGTAAAATAAAAATAAACCCTAAGATAGATACAATGTAACAATTAGTTATATTGTAGCTAGCTTAGGGTTTATTTTACAGGTATTTAGTTTTAAATAGGAATAATTTAGTTAATGATAGTTATTTTATTTAGATTTATTAAAATTATATTTCAGTTAGGGGGGTTAGGTTTGGGTTAGACTTAGGTTTAGGGGTTAATATGTTTATTATAGTGGTGGTGACGTGCGGCAGATTAGGGGTTAATAAATGTAGTTAGGTTGCGGCGACATTGGGGGCGGCAGATTAGGGGTTAATACATATAATGTAGGGTTTGGCGATATTGGGGGCATCAGATTAGGGGTTCATAAGTATAATGTAGGTGGTGGCGGTGTCCGGAGCGGCATATTAGGGGTTAATAATATAATTTAGATGTTGGGGGCAGCAGATTAGGGGTTAATAAGTGTAAGATTAGGGGTGTTTAGACTCGGGGTTCATGTTAGGGTGTTAGGTGTAGACATAAATGTATTTTCCCCATAGGAATCAATGGGGGTGCGTTAGGAGCTTTACGCTGCTTTTTTGCAGGCTCTCCCCCATTGATTCCTATGGGGAAATCGTGCATGAGCATATTTTACCTGCTCACCACTAACGTAAGCAGCGCTGGCAATGAGGTGAGATGTGGAGCAAAATTTTGCTCTTCGCTCACTTTTTTGCGGTTAACGCCGGGTTTGTAAAAACCCATAATACCAGAGCTGTCTGCAAGTGAGCGGTGAGCATAAACTGCTCATTAGCACCACACCCCTGTTAACACAAAACTCGTAATCTAGGTGTACGTTTTTTATTGAAAGCAACAAAGCCGGCCGCCTCCTAGCCCGTTCCCTTAAAAAGAAAAGATATAAGACCTTCATTGCTAAAATATCAGATGCTACTGGAACAAAAACTTCTAGCAAGCTCACCTACCTACCCTATCAGAGGAGGCAAGCTCTTCCCTAGACTCCCAGTTCTCCTTGCAGGAGCTACTTGTAGCCATAAAAAGTCTCCCCCAGGGCAAAGCCCCTGGCCCAAATGGCTTTACCCCAAAATGCTATCACCTGTTTAAATCTCAACTAAGTCCCCATCTTCTACTGATGTACAATTCCATAGATAACGGAGGCCATTTCCTGGAATCCCTTTTAGAAGCCACAATATTGCTCATACCAAAACCTGGTAAAGACGCGGAACAGGTCGCTAACTATCGCCCAATATCCCTGATAAACATTGACATTAAGCTATATGCGAAGCTGCTGGCAATAAGACTAAATAAAATTCTCCCCACCCTCATCCACACCGATCAAGTAGGCTTTATCCCTGAAAGAGAAGTCAAGGATAACACCATCAGAGTTCTGCAAACCATATTTACTGCCAATGCCCTCAAGACCCCCTTAATCCTACTTTCTACAGACGCAGAGAAGGCCTTTGACAGGGTGGATTGGGATTTTCTCTGGGCCGTGCTGTCGAGGTTTGGATTCTCCAACACTCTAATCACCCGCATACAAGCCCTATACAATAACCCATCTGCTAGTATTAACGCCAATAGTACTCTATCTCAAAAAATCCCCATAAGAAATGGTACATGTCAGGGATGCCCACTCTCCCCCCTGCTTTTTGCTCTGGTGGTGGAGGTCTTTGCAACGAGAGTCAAAAATAATCCTCGCAAAGTCATTCCAAACAAACAGGTTAGAAGAAATGCAGGCTGCACTTTATGGAGTTTTGCGTAAAAAACAAGATTTTATTTCATCCTTTAAAGAGTTACTTTCAAGCACACTTTATGGTATTCACCCAAGCACACAGGGGTTAGAACTGCTCTCCGACGCGTTTCCTGCTCACACAGAGTACTTCATCAGGGATCCCTGATGAAGTGCTCTGTGTGAGCAGGAAACGCGTCTGAGAGCAGTTCTAACCCCTGTGTGCTTGGGTGAATACCATGAAGTGTGCTTGAAAGTAACTTTTTAAAGGATGAAATAAAATCTTGTTTTTTACGCAAAACTCCATAAAGTGCAGCCTGCATTTCTTCAAACCTGTTTGTTTGGAATGACTTTGCTACTTACCAGCGTATGGGAATCGCTGTCTTGAAGAATTTGCAATCTAACACTTTTTCTCTGAGGGATAGCTGCTTCTGCAGCATGCAATTAACGAGCTGAAGAGCCAGTGTGTACAGCGACTAGGAGTCGGAAGTCGAGTGACACGGGTCTAAACAACATCCACCCTTCCTGCGGTGAGTAGGACCGGCTGCATGACATAGACATATGTACATGTAGACATACCGGTGTGGGACATCAACAGTGGAAATTATCAAGTGTATGCTGATTGTATATGGAGTTGTAACGTTTCCGTGTCAGTGAAATAACAGCTATACCTGTGCTTTACATAATTGGATTTATGTTTGTGGTGCATTCATATACATTATCATCATAAATATTGATTATACAAACTTTTCTACCTATGTACCACATAACTACTTATGCAAAGGTAGCGACACACTTGGCTTGAATCACAGAGGAACAGTGATACTTAAAACCATTTAAGCCTATGTTGGTGCATGCTGGAGTTCTTTGTATGAATGTTGGAAAGTATAAATAATACTCGCATGCAGGGCATCACTTTTGCCGAGGCCCAACAGAAGTGTCTACTTTATGCGGACGATATTATATTTACTATCCGCTCCCCGACTATTTCCCTACCTGCCCTCCTCACAGAGTTAGATGACTATAAAAGAGTCTCAAACTTCTCTATTAATATGGAGAAATCCATGTTAATGCCGTTAAACCTGACAGATGATGACTTCTGCTACATTACGATCCACACCACTTTTCAGATTACTAATAAAATACGCTACTTAGGAATAGATATTTCCCCTAAACACACGGACCTATTTGATCTTAATTATATCCCTCTCCAGGAGCAGACCCAGACTACCCTATAGACATGGCAAGAACAGGGACATCTCTCTTGGCTGGGGCGTATTAACGCAATGAAAATGTCTCTCCTTCCTAAATTCCTATATTTATTTCAAGTCCTTCCCTTAGACCTTCCCTCTATGTTTTTAACAAAGCAACAAAAATTGTTTGAGTCTTTTGTCTGGACGCAGAAAAGAACTAGGGTATCTAAACACACCTTATATCTCAGCAAAGAGGATGGCGGTTTGGGTGGCCCAAATCTGCTTGCCTATTATCACGCAGCACATATTGCACGCATCACTGCATGGAAACACGCACAACCTAATAAACCTTGGGTACAACTTGAAACTCACCTAACAGGAAACCATACTCTTGGTGATCTGTGTTGGATTGCACCCAAGCTTAGACCATCCAATATTTATACAAACTACTATGTTGTGGCTACACTACGAACATGGGACAAAATTCTGACCACCGATAAAACAATATCGAGCCAACAATCTCCCTTTACACCTCTTCTACATAATCCTCTACTTTTGCAATCATGCAGTATACCTACACCGACCGTAGCAGGCTCTCCTTCTAACGTTCCAGTACACATGGTCATAAATAAAGGATTAGTCCACCCCAAGCAGAACTCTCCCAGCTGCTGGGGCCCCCATTCCAGTTCTGGTTTCCTTATCTACAAGCAAGGCATGCTATAGTTGATAGCCCCCATAAAGCAGCCCTCACTAGACCTCTCACCCCCTTTGAGACTCTATGCACTACCCCCTCCATGTCTAGATCCCACATCTCTATAATTTATAAACTACTGAGAGGCTCTTTCCACTCCAAAAAAACGTCTTTTATATCTAAATGGGAAAAAAGAATTAGAGATCAATATATCAGACACCCAATGGAGCCACATTTTTTCAGAGACCAAAGCATCATCATAATCATTAGCAATTGTAGAGATGAACTATAAGCTGCTATCTTGGTGGTATCTGACCCGCATTGTCTTCACAGTATATACCCAAACTCCTCTCCCTTGTGTTGGAGACATTGTGGAGGAAGGGGCACTCTATCCCATATCTGGTGGTCTTGCCCTCTTTTACAAAATTACTGGTATGATATAGCTAAATGTATTAACACAACTTTAGGAATATCGGTCACACTAACCCCTGCTATAGTTTTATTGAATAACACACCAAATATTCTGTGTATATATCAAAAAAAAATATTTCAGTGTATGCTCAACTATGCTAAATGTCTGATACCAAGGTTCTGAAAGAAACACTAAGCCCCTGATTTCTTGATGTGGGAGAGAGAGGTGAATCACGTACTAGCCTTGGAAAAAGTATACTACACCTTTATGGGAAAGCAAGACTTTATTGCAGATATGTTATACATTTGGGAACAGAGGTAAAAATAAAAATCAAACCAAAGCAAAAACAAAAACTCATTATTATGTCTAGAATTATGTACACTGTTTTGAGGTTTGTTGATCGGGCCATTGATGTTTAGAACCTTATGGTAAATTCACACACACTGTACACCCTGTTTCAAGATGCAACAGTCTATATTTCGGTTAAACTGTATTTGATGTATGTAGAAACTTTTATTGGATTGTTATTTCTGTACACCTGTTTAAAAACAAAATAAAAATGATTTAATAAAAAAAAAAAATGCAAGCACAAACTGTGAAAAGGAAAACTTTTCCTCTTATCTTGGACTGGTATACCCTTCCTCATTCTCATTACACATTATAAACAAGATAGATGATGGACATTGACACAGGTCCAAATACTGGAACGCAGGAACAAACAGGTGATTCCCAGGATGAATTTTATTACCATGTATACTCCAGCTTCACCAATGGCTAAGAAGGTGATCATGAAAAATTGGCACATATTGGCCTCAGACAGCACTTTACCATTTCAGGAAGGCCCACCCCCCAGGGTGGTATATAGAAGGGCAAAGAACCTGAGGGTTTGGCTTGTTAAAACTAATCCAGTACATAGTTGTCAGCCACGAACGTGGATACCAGCAACCAAACCTGGATGCTACTGCCATGGTAGCTGCGCTACTTGTAACAGCTTGATTGTGGGAAGGAAGTTCTATCATCATCCACACACGAGTAAGCTGTAGACAATAGAACACATATTTACTTGCACATCAGAATATGTGATCTACATTATTATCTGCCTATGTTCCATGTATTATGGCAGCAAAGTGATTACCACCTTCAGGGAGCGGCTAGCCAATCACAAGTCTGCAATAAGGCTAGCATATAAAAAAGGTGGTTCTGATCAGCCTATAGCCAGACATTTTCTGCAACATGGACATCAGATATCGAATATGAATTTCAGGTATAATGCAGAAAGACAATAAAAAATAACTTTTATTTAATTTTAATAAAAAATCAGCAAATATGAATGTAGTTCTGTTGCCCACAATATATTAAAAACACTTCTCCTATGTATTGACTTATGTTAGTCTGTGTGTTATCAGGTATCTAGGGGGTCAAATATTAGTCAAATGCGGGTAAATATTAGTATGTGTGTGTTATACTTTATTGTTAATCATAGCCTGATTTTTTGTTTGTTTGTAAAGTACAACTGGAAGATTGTCTGCTAGAATATGCAGGAGTAATGACCTTTGATTATATATTCTTATCCATAAATTGGATTAATAATCCCTAAAAGATTAGATTATAGCGTTGGTTCTTTATGTTGAATACAGTGATGTACTTGGCTATGCCTAGGCTGTTTCTCTTGGGACCCTGGCTCATAGGTATTACCTTCAGTATGCTTTAATTCGGTGTGTTAGTGTGCCCAGTATATATGGGAATGTTAGCGTGCCTTTTGTTATATGCAGCTTTTACTTTGAGTATCTTGATGAGTTTGATCTCATATTATATAACAACTTTTTGCTGTATAAAGTGTCTGGTTGTATATTGTTACTTATTTATAACTAAAAAGACTTAAATGCTGTTCTCTTTCAGATATTAGAGACTTTAGTACTTATTATTTACCTTGTGTTTGGTAATCAAGCTTATTTATATTAGAGTACAATTTTAATATTAGTCTGTTCCAATTTTAGAGGTATTTCCCCTTTAAATTTTATGCTACGATAACCAGAGATTATCTAAAACGTTAGACGTCTACTTATAATAAAGATGTATTAATCAAATAGTATAAGTTTGATGTCTGCTTGCAGAATGGTATTTGAGCGTGCTGAAATAGACACAAATAAAGTGTATGGTATAACACTCAGAGCGTTGGTGATAACTAGAGAGTGGCTGTCAGTAAGCTTATATTCCCTGTATAGCGGGCAGCTTTTACGAAAATTTGAAGTAGATTTAATTATACTTTTACTGTAATTTTCCAAGTAGTTGGATAGAGTTTTTACATTTAGTATAAATATTTGGCTCGAGCTAGATAATTGTCAGGCTTCAAAACAGTAGTCATAATTTGCTGCTTGTAAGTCTATTTACACTGACCCTGCTGTGTCTCTTATTCGGCCTAAGACTCAGATGAAACGATGATTAAATACTGAATTACGTATGTCATTTAAAACAATTTAACAAAGTTGTAACATTGATTTATCTTCTGTGCGCTATATACTGAACTTTCAACGGGTTAAATAAACTGATACACTGTTTATAGGGGGTGACCTCTGAGGAAGCGTTAGTGAAATGCTGCGTCAGGGGTGTTTAGTTTTATGTTGCTCTCCGTTGTATAATAATAGATTAGTAATGTGATAATTTAAAAATAATCTGGTATCCTTTAATTACAAACAGTGGCTGGCAATATCTTTGTCTCAAGCCATAGACAGCATACTACCTATAGCGGTTTCTCTATATAAACTAATATGCACCAGCTGTAATAGCGGGGAAGGCGCTATAAACAGTTACTCTCCCATGTAGGGAGAAGTGATTCATCACGCAGTTTAGACATTGGTCTTAATTATATTTTATGTATCCGTTTTTAATCTATATTAGTATATCACATCCTCTTTTTGTAAAGGTTTTATTGTTATTAATTTCATTAAATTTTATTTTCATTTCCACTCTTTGTGTGTATACCAACCCCTAAGCCTGTTTGGCGCTGTATCCACTATTCTTTTTCATTGTCTCTCTTTTTGGGGGCTGGTTAGACCCTCTATTCGGATCACAGCATAGGGATTATCTTAGCGCTGGACTACCATATATACACTCTCACACACAGACTAACATAAGTCAATACATAGGAGAAGTGTTTTTAATATATTGTGGGCAGCAGAACTACATTAATATTTACTGTCTTTTTATTAAAATTAAATAAAAGTTATTTTTTATTGTCTTTCTGCATTATACCTGAATTGGTCATGACATTAACAGTGCATAGAAGCATATCTTTCTGACACACTCACCACATATATATATAGTATAGTAGATAGATATATAGATATATATAAGAATATCTATTTAACCATACATATTCTGCTATGTGCAGAACATTGGAATCTGAAATATTTACAGTAAATACACTGTATAACACTTTATTAAATACAAATATTGCACATGTTTTCAGCTACTTAACTGCAAAGGGCTCCAATGCACTTAGATATACGTCTATATGTGAATAATTATGTATTTGTGTTTATATGTGTATATATGTCTGAAAATACATATCTAGACATATAAATACATATGTACAAATATATAGACATATAAATACATATGTACAAATATATAGACATATAAATACATATGTACAAATATCTAGACATGTGTATATATATATATATATATATATATATATACACACAAATATACATATCTAGACATGTACTGTATATGTATGTATCACTATGTTAAAACCCTTTGTAGCCTTTTTTCTAGCACCTGAGACCTCAAATCTTTAAACCCTTGTAACATTTTTGTGCAATTTTTTTTAAATTATTTTATCAGATAGTGTTATTATGAGTGTAACTGTACTGTGTAATGTATATTTATTAGATAGTGTTATTATGAGTGTAACTGTACTGTGTAATGTATATTTATTAGATAGTGTTATTATGAGTGTAACTGTACTGTGTAATGTATATTTATTAGATAGTGTTATTATGAGTGTAACTGTACTGTGTAATGTATATTTATTAGATAGTGTTATTATGAGTGTAACTGTACTGTGTAATGTATATTTATTAGATAGTGTTATTATGAGTGTAACTGTACTGTGTAATGTGAATTTATTAGATGGTGTTATTATGAGTGTAACTGTACTGTGTAATGTATATTTATTAGATAGTGTTATTATGAGTGTAACTGTACTATGTAATGTATATTTATTAGATAGTGTTATTATGAGTGTAACTGTACTATGTAATGTATATTTATTATATGGTGTTATTATGAGTGTAACTGTACTATGTAATGTATATTTATTAGATAGTGTTATTATGAGTGTAACTGTACTATGTAATGTATATTTATTAGATAGTGTTATTATGAGTGTAACTGTACTATGTAATGTATATTTATTAGACGGTGTTATTATGAGTGTAACTGTACTATGTAATGTATATTTATTAGATAGTGTTATTATGAGTGTAACTGTACTATGTAATGTATATTTATTAGATAGTGTTATTATGAGTGTAACTGTACTGTGTAATGTATATTTATTAGATAGTGTTATTATGAGTGTAACTGTACTATGTAATGTATATTTATTAGATAGTGTTAATATGAGTGTAAGTGTACTGTGTAATGTATATTTATTAGACAGTGTTAGTATGTGTGTAACTGTACTATGTAATGTATATTTATTAGATAGTGTTATTATGTGTGTAACTGTACTGTGTAATGTATATTTATTAGATAGTGTTATTATGAGTGTAACTGTACTGTGTAATTTATATTTATTAGATAGTTTTATTATGAGTGTAACTGTACTTTGTAATGTATATTTATTAGATAGTGTTATTATGAGTGTAACTGTACTGTGTAATGTATATTTATTAGATAGTGTTATTATGAGTGTCACTGTACTATGTAATGTATATTTATTAGATAGTGTTATTATGAGTGTAACTGTACTATGTAATGTATATTTATTTGATAGTGTTATTATGAGTGTAACTGTACTGTGTAATGTATATTTATTAGATAGTGTTATTATGAGTGTAACTGTACTATGTAATGTATATTTATTAGTGTTATTATGAGTGTAACTGTACTGTGTAATGTGAATTTATTAGATGGTGTTATTATGAGTGTAACTGTACTGTGTAATGTATATTTATTAGATAGTGTTATTATGAGTGTAACTGTACTATGTAATGTATATTTATTATACAGTGTTATTATGAGTGTAACTGTACTGTGTAATGTATATTTATTATATGGTGGTATTATGAGTGTAACTGTACTATGTAATGTATATTTATTAGATAGTGTTATTATGAGTGTAACTGTACTATGTAATGTATATTTATTAGATGGTGTTATTATGAGTGTAACTCTACTGTGTAATGTATATTTATTATATGGTGGTATTATGAGTGTAACTGTACTATGTAATGTATATTTATTAGATAGTGTTATTATGAGTGTAACTGTACTATGTAATGTATATTTATTAGATAGTGTTATTATGAGTGTAACTGTACTGTGTAATGTATATTTATTAGATAGTGTTATTATGAGTGTAACTGTATTATGTAATGTATATTTATTAGATAGTGTTATTATGAGTGTAACTGTACTGTGTAATGTATATTTATTAGATAGTGTTATTATGTGTGTGACTGTACTGTGTAATGTATATTTATTAGATAGTGTTATTATGAGTGTAACTGTACTATGTAATGTATATTTATTAGATAGTGTTAATATGAGTGTAACTGTACTGTGTAATGTATATTTATTAGACAGTGTTAGTATGTGTGTAACTGTACTATGTAGTGTATATTTATTAGATAGTGTTATTATGTGTGTAACTGTACTGTGCAATGTATATTTATTAGATAGTGTTATTATGTGTGTAACTGTACTGTGTAATGTATATTTATTAGATAGTGTTATTATGAGTGTAACTGTACTATGTAATGTATATTTATTAGATAGTGTTATTATGAGTGTAACTGTACTATGTAATGTATATTTATTAGATAGTGTTATTATGAGTGTAACTGTACTATGTAATGTATATTTATTAGATAGTGTTATTATAAGTGTAACTGTACTGTGTAATGTATATTTATTAGACAATGTTATTATGAGTGTAACTGTACTATGTAATGTATATTTATTAGATAGTGTTATTATGAGTGTAACTGTATTATGTAATGTATATTTATTAGATGGTGTTATTATGTGTGTAACTGTACTGTGTAATGTATATTTATTAGATAGTGTTATTATTTATGTAACTGTACTGTGTAATGTATATTTATTAGATGGTGTTATTATGAGTGTAACTGTACTGTGTAATGTATATTTATTAGATGGTGTTATTATGAGTATAACTGTACTGTGTAATGTATATTTATTAGATAGTGTTATTATTTATGTAACTGTACTGTGTAATGTATATTTATTAGATGGTGTTATTATGAGTGTAACTATACTGTGTAATGTATATTTATTAGATAGTGTTATTATGAGTGTAACTGTACTATGTAATGTATATTTATCAGATAGTGTTATTATGGGTGTAACTGTACTGTGTAATGTATATTTATTAGATAGTGTTATTATGAGTGTAACTGTACTATGTAATGTATATTTATCAGATAGTGTTATTATGAGTGTAACTGTACTGTTTAATGTATATTTATCAGATAGTATTATTATGAGTGTAACTGTACTGTGTAATGTATATTTATCAGATAGTGTTATTATGAGTGTAACTGTAATTTCCAATATATTTTTGATGTGTTTTGTAACACTTTTTTGTCTTGTGTAACATTTAAACAGAGCTCTGAGGTCCCAGTAATCATTCTAGTGTAAATTGCGATATTGTTTACATGTTTGCATTTACTTTCAACTTGCAATACGAGTGCTCATTCGGATGCACCCAAACAACTCTCTCGAAACATTTTGCGTGCCACTCGTAATCCAGCCCGATATTAGTAGTAGTAATAATAATCTCAGGATCTCTCAGCATTTTGGATTCACTTCTTCGTACTTAAAAATAAAAGAATGGTTAGTTGTTACAGCACCAATAAATGTTATCATTGTGCGAGCAATAAATGTTAGTTTTTTTTGCCATTTCTGTGCTCCATTGAAGTCTAGGAGGAGTAGAAGTGAATACGGTCACAATATCCAAAGTCCTGAAGTTAGCTTGCGTCAGCCTTCGCTCGTGCACAAACAATAGTGCGCCACTTGCAATCTGGCCCAATGTAATGTCTTATGTAGTCAGAATATAAGTGTTGTCATCTGCCACACATGCTCTAAAGAAAATATAAATGCACAAGTACCTGTAAGAGTCTGGGATGTGGAAAATTGTCTTTTTACCTTAAACCCCATAAAACCACGTGTGAGGCCATTTTCCCTTATTGAATTCACAGATAAAAAGACTGTATAAAACCAGACAACACTTTTCACTTTATTACCAAGTACCCCAAAATGTTTTCAAATGTAACAGGTTTTACGCTTCCTGCTCGATAAAATAAAGTTAAAAAAATAATAATAATAAGCACTTTTACACTAAAAAAGTAGCCAAACCAAATACCTAACAAACACACATACCCAGTATTATGATAATGCTCTTGTTTAGAAAGACTTACACATCTCTATGGTTATAGAGAATGACAGGTTAATCGCACACTTGTCACTAATTAGCGTCACAGTACACTATAGAAAGGAATCCATAAACATACAGGGCCGGATTAAACAAGCAGTGGATGCTGCTGTGTCCGCCCGAGGTTTCAGGTCCGCCTGAAACCTAAGTTAAGAAGCAGCGGTCGTAAGATCGCTGCTCCTTAACTTGTCTGACACCTTTTAGGCCGCGAATGTGCAGGGGGCGGCATTGCACAAGCATTTCACAAGAAATGCTTGTGCAATGATAAGTGCTGGACAGAGTATGCTGTCGGAATTTAGCGATGTCAGGCGGACATGATTCTCTACAGCGAATCATGTCCGCTCGACATATGATAAATCTACCCCACAGACTCATCCTGTCATCTACTCTCTATATATACGTGAAATTGCTCATTTTTCGATTACGAAATCCGTAGAATAACACAAATAACAATTTCATGCTGTTTTCGGGAGGTTAACATTTTAAGCTTCAGAGGTATTAATGGCAGATGCATTCTGGGATGGTGATTATCAAAAAAAAACACGCTGACAGTACCGGCCGAGGTTTAGAGATCGTTATCATCCAAAACTGAAGCACAAGACTGTGATCACCCTCAACATTTGAAGGAGATTACAGGAAAAGCAGGCTGAATAAATTATAAATGTATGCTGCCGTTTTACAATGCTGGATTCAAAACATTTACTGATTGTAAGATTCCTTTAACACAGAAACTGTGACATGCTATTGGTAGATGATCCAATCTTTATATTGAAAGAGACAGTATATTGTAAAATTGCTTTTCCCTTAATTTATTTCTAATGTCTTGTTTTACCAGCTGCAGAGTATAAAATGTACGAGAAATTGCATCTTCAGGTTTATTTGTGTATATGAAATTGCTGGTTTTGTGCTTTACAACCACAGCCTATTACAATGGGTTAAGCATGTAGGTAAAATTAGATCTCATTATGTTTTCACTTTGTGTACACACACTTGCTTCCGTATCTTATATCTGTTTGTAAAACTATTCCACCATTCCTACAAACACTTTAATAATCATTCATAGCTGCTGAATGCAATGGCCTAACACAGAATCATAAGGATTTTGCTCTTAATTACCCAAATATTTATTAAACAAGCAATTTGTCTGGCAATATGAAATGCATACTGTGCAATAAGACGTTAATACTAATATTTTTGTTTAGTAAGGTATTAAAATGTCTTATCTGTGGTATATAGATTAGCTGGGTACAGCCTGTTCTAACTTTGCTATGTATTTGCAGGTTAAATGTAAGACGTTCCATCTTGTCATCGCATTGAAGGATTTCAGCGTTGATGTTATGCAATTCCAGTTCTGCACACTGCATTATGTGCTATGGCAATAGCCACACCAGCATTGTAATTTAAAGGGACATTAAAGTTTTTTTTTAATTTAAGCATCAGAAATTATTCACAGCACTGCAAAACATCTGCCTACAAAATAAATGTTTTAAAACCATTTAAAACTGTAATTTTGTTAGTGAAACATGCATTATTATTACATGCCCAGGACACACCCCTTAAAAACCTCTAGAATGTTTTTTTATCTTACTTCCTTAGCTGTAGTCAATTAAAGAAAAATATTAACTTGTAGATATTAACTATCTCATGGTCAACCAATCACTGTGCAGCATGTAGGAATGCTAGGGTTCTGCATTCCAAGGAGTAGAATCCATCTTTTTAATTGTGCATAATTAAACATTTTGGGCTAGATTACAAGTGGCATGCAGTTTAGCACTCCCGCTTGAGTGTAAACACAGCTAGAAGTAATTTTTTAGCATTACAAGTTGAAATATTAAATAAAAATGTAAAAAAGTATTAATAATAATTATTAAAAATTATTATAGATGCGCTATAAATTTCAAAATAATCCACAAGAAAATAAAATGTGTATATAAATATATAAAAAAATATCTATATACACACATACATACCTCCTCTGTGTATCTGCACTCACAGTTCAAAAGTGTCTTCCACCAGGGTGCAAAATCAAATTATTGTAGAAGATCCAAGCAGGGACTGCACTCACTGGATTTAGAAAATAAATTAATATTTATTAAATGGTGACGTTTCGGGGTTCACAGACCCCTTCCTCAGACCAGACAAAGTGTAAATGAAAACAGTTTTACTTAAATGTTCTAAGCCCCACCCATCAATTAATTCAAAAATTGCACCAAAGACAAATTGTCATGGCAACTCCATAGTTGCCTAGTAGCAAACATAAACATAATGGGAAAGAAACAACTATGTATACACCCCACCATATAGTGCTCAGTATCAAAGTACACAGAATAAATGAATAACTGAAAGTGAAATAAAACATGGTGTTAACCATCCTAATTATATATCAAACATGAACAAAATTATGCATCAAAAAAGTCTATAGGAAAATACCCTATGTAAAGATTATATGCATGAAAATAAGCAACCAGACTTTATGTATGAGATATCCCAGTGCATAAAATAATAACTAGGAGCAAAACAGCTAAAGAATAGCCCGGAGGCCGAATGAAGAGAGGGCTGTTTGACCCCCACTTTTTGGGAGCGTTGGTAGGCTCCGCTGTGGGGGTGGAGGATAATGGGAGGAGTTAAATACTCCTCCCCAGCCGAAGTCAGGCAGTTGCAGAGTTAGGAGCAGCACGGAAGGGGGAAGTTTTGAAGTTTTTCTTACCTGTGATCGGATGGAAGCCCTGTTGTCTGAGTTGCTGGCGGCCGCCAGGCAGAATGGTGAAGACTGGATCCGGGAGCGGCTGAGCGGAGGTGCGGTGACGGTCGGTGTCCCAGGCGTGGAGGCGGCGGTGACCAGGACCAGAGGACGGCCGGCCAGGAGGTCGCGGCCACCGGAGCGGCTGAGTCCGGAGCTCGACGTCGCCAGGTCCAGAAGAGGAAGCGCGGGGCCTGGGCGGCCGGAGGAAGTTGCTGGAAGGTCGGATGCGGGTCGAGGACGTCGAGGAGCTGGAGGGGCCGGGTCGCGGCCTAGCACGGCACCGGTGGCTGATGTCAGTGTCGTACGGCGTCAGGAGGAGCCGGGTGCCGGAAGAGGCAGGAGAAGATCTTTGAGGAGCGGGAACGGCGGCGTGGAAGAAGGTGAGTGCCGCTGAGCTATCGAAGTTGTGGGCTGCAAGAGGGGGCCATTATGAGCACGGAGAAGAGGCCGCAACAATTTCATGTGGGGAATTGTCGGGGGGAGGGGAGCCGGGATAAGGCTCGGGGTCGGGGGGACAGGTTTAGAAAGGGGGAGAGGGTTTTTTTAAAAGGTAATAGGGGTTTTGTGGGATGAAAGAAAAGGAAGCTATGGGGGCAAGTGGATGGTAGGGGATATAGGACAGGGCCTGCATAGGTGCGAAAATGGAAACGAGAGTGGGGGGATGGAGCCGGGATAAGGCTCAGATTAGGATGGGGGGAGGGGGCTGAGGGAGCAGCAATGTGTATGGGGAGCGGCATCAGAGTGTTAGGAGTGCAGCGCAGATCAGTTTGAGAGGAGGGGAGAGGTGCAGGTAGCTTAGTTGTAGCAGGATAATAGAGTCAGGTGGTAGGCAAGGAAATAGGGAGGCGGCTGGGGGCCCCAAGATGGGGTTTTATGGGAGAGGAAGGGAAAGGATGAAGGGTGGGCATGCGCAGTAGGCAGTAAGGGGAAGCAAAAATAATGAGTGTGAAGGGTAGTGTAATTACAGGCAAGAGGGAGCTTTCAAGGGTTTTAGACAGGGGGAAGCATGCAAAAAAAAAAAAAAAAAAAAAAAAAAATAAACATAAAAAAAAAAAAAAAAATAATAAAGGGGGGAAAGATGTATATCTTAATAAGGGGTGGGGTCGGCTGGGGGGGGTTGCAATGGATGGCGGGGGGTCCTCTACAAGTAGGGGTAAAGGGTTAATTTATCAGAGAGAGGGTTGGGAGGGCAGTGGGGCTGCCCGTAGGGATTGAAAAGGGGGGTTGCTTATACAGCTTGGCGGAGGTCACAAGGTTGGGGCCGGGGGGTGGGTTCCTGGGGGCTACTGAAGGGGTTGGGGGGTAAAAGGGGGTATTAATTGTTTCTTCTGGTTACAGGGCCCGCTGGGGCGGACAGAAGGGGTGTGGAGGCTGCAGAGGCCAGGAGGAGTGGACATGGGGAATGTCAGGAGGAGACTACGGATCCACCACTGGAGCTGGAGGCCAGTGGGAATTTTGAGGAGGAGGATCCATTGGAGGGGACGTCGTCGGGAGCAGTAACGGCTGGCCAGGTAGGGGGTATGTCTACACTGGTGCAGCTTCTTCAAATGTTGTCTCCCCAACGGAGTGCAGAAAGGGTGAGGCAGGGAGAAGGAGGCCGGGGGGCAGGGGGGGAGAGTAGGGGGGAGAGGGGTACTTTGATCATGTCTTCTTCACAGTCTGTAGGTGCTGCAGGTAGAAGGGAGCGGGGCTCATCGCCCGAGGTCAGGGCAGCAGGGTCCGGCGGTCGCCGGAGATCGAGATCACCGATACGGCGGCCTCAGGGAGGAGGCAGGCCAGGGTCGCCACCCCGGGCACGGGGGGAAAGGGATCGGGACAGGAGCAGGAACGGCAGGGGGCGTTCTCCTGCCAGGCGAGAGGCAACACGAAGGAGGCTGGACATCAGCAGAGGACGGGAAAGCGAAAGGAGAGAACAGAGGAGAGACCAAGGGACGGATGCAGCACGGATGGCGATGACGGGGCAGCAGCCTACAGGTGAGGTTACGGCTGGGGGTGCACCAGGAGTGAATGTGGTGGGGAGTGGTGAGAGAGAAGCGTTAGTGACAGGTTTGAAGGGGCTATTGGCGACGTTGGAAAAGCCTAGTGGAGCGGTGGTCCCGGTGGCATCGGCATGGGTGGCCCCGGGTACGGGCACGTCGGGAGTAGTAGCGCAGAATAGTGATGCCACAGTAGTAGGTGGTTCACCTGCAGCGGTACGGGAAGTGGTTAGGGTGCCGGAAGGGGCACTCAGGAGGCCTTGCCTATGCTCGGTGGGCCCGTTGGGGATCCATTTAACGAGCGAGCTGAGGGAAAAAATAGGGAAGAGGGAATTTGTGGAGATATTCTCCCTGTTGCCCTTGGAGCATGTTTTGGAGGTGAAGGAGGATGAGAAGGAGAAAGGTAAGAAGGAAGAGGAGGAGAGGAAGAAGAGATGGAGGAAGTTGCCCAAGACCTTTGCGAATTGGTCCCGGGCTTTTAGGATATTAGCCAGTGTGTTTTGCGAAAAGTTCCCCGAGCAAGGGGCATCTCTTTTCTGCTACTATGAGGAGATAGCTTGCGCATTTGGGACATATGGGGGGATGGCGTGGTGGAAGTATGATGAGGGGTTCAGACAGCGAATGGCGGTTCGCCCGGAGATGCGATGGGACGATAGGGACATGGGGATATGGTTAGAGATGATGACCCCGTTGCGGGGGACTCATTCCTTTCAGAGTTTCGGACAGGCAGGCAGCAGTGCCGGAGCCGGCACGGGAACTGGGACAGCCATGCGTAAAGGGCTGTGCTTTCAGTTTAACGAAGGCCAGTGTAGGTTTGGAGCCTCGTGCAAATACAAGCACGAGTGTTCGGTATGTGGAGGGGTCCATTCTGGGGCAAAATGCTTCAGGAAGGTCAGATTGGGGTCCAGGCCAGGAGAGGTGGGTTTACCGGGCGCGGACGCCGGTGAAAATAAGAAGGATGGTCCCGTGGCTAGAGGCATACGCCCGTGAGCGGGGGCATGCGGGGGATGCGGAATTGCTCCTAACGGGGTTTAGCTCAGGGTTTTTAATCCCGTTTAGGGAGCAAAAGGGGTTGTCCTTCGCGGGGAATTTGAAATCAGCAAGGGAATTTCCGGACGTGTTGAGGGAGAAGTTGGGAAAAGAGGTGCAGCTGGGGCGGATGGCGGGCCCTTTTAGGCTCCCGCCATTACCGGACCTAAGGGTATCACCGTTGGGGGTGGTGCCGAAGAAGGCACCGGGGCAATTCCGTATGATACACCACTTGTCGCATCCGCGGGGTGTATCAGTTAATGATGGCATCGATCCCGAGTTGGTATCGGTGAAGTACGCCTCGTTTGACAAAGCAATCTCGGTGGTGAGGAAGGCGGGCCGGGGTGCCATGTTGGCAAAAGCAGATGTGGAATCCGCGTTCCGGTTATTGCCGGTACACCCAAGGTGCCACCATCTATTGGGGTGCAAATTTGAGGACCACTTTTACGTGGATCTCTGTCTCCCGATGGGCTGTTCAATTTCCTGTTCATATTTTGAAAGGTTCAGCTCATTTGTGGAGTGGGTGGTGAAGAAGAGGTCGGGGAAAGTCTCAGTAGTGCATTACTTGGACGATTTCCTATTTGTGGGCCCGGCAGGATCCGGGATATGTGAGCAGCTGGTGATGGTTTTTGGGAAGGTGGCCCAGGAATTCGGCATTCCTGTGGCAGCGGACAAATCAGAGGGCCCGGTTTCGGTCTTGAGTTTTCTGGGAATCGAGATTGACTCAGGCAGAATGGAATGCAGACTCCCGGAGGACAAAGTCCGGGATTTGCGGGGCGTGATTGATGGGGTCCTGAGCAGCAGAAAAGTCTTACTCAAGGAAGTACAATCGTTGTTGGGTAAGCTAAACTTTGCCGGCCGGATTATTCCGATCGGGCGGATTTTTTGTCGCAGATTGGCCTTGGCGACAGTGGGAGCGACCAATCCGAAATTTCACATCCGATTATCTTCAGATGTGAAGGAGGATTTGAGGATTTGGAAAATCTTCTTGGAAGATTTTAATGGTCGCCTGCTAATTCAGGAGACTGGTTGGTCGGACGACCAATTGTGCTTATTCACAGATGCGTCGGGTGCCCATGGTTTTGGGGCATTTTTGGATGGGAAATGGTGCGCCGGGGCGTGGCCGGAGGTCTGGGCCGAATGGGGTCTAACAAAGAATTTGACTTTTTTGGAGCTGTTTCCACTGGTGGTTGCTTTGAGAATCTGGCCTGAGCAGCTCAGGGATAAGAGAGTTTGTTTTCACTCAGACAATTTGGGAGTAGTATGGGCGATTAATCGCCTGACGGCGAATTCTCCGGCTGTGATCCGTTTATTAAGGGCATTTGTGCTGGAATGCTTGAGGTGTAATGTATCGTGGAGAGCGGTGCATGTCCCGGGGCGCCTGAATGTAATTGCTGACTCTTTATCCCGGTTTCAGTGGGATCGATTTCGAGAAGCAGCTCCCGGGGCGGAGGCGGAAGGCAGGGAATGCCCGGAGGATCTGTGGCAGCTTGGCTGCCAGGAGCATTGAGTCTGGTACAAGGGGCGTTAGCTCCTAACACATGGAGGGCTTACGTCCGAGTGTGGAACATGTGGAGATATAAGGTGGAGCTGGCATACCGACAAGGAGTTAGGGAGGAATGGGTGAGAACGCTTGTGGAGTGGGTAAGGAGCTGGGGGAGAGAGGGGCTATCGCCCTCGGAGATACGAAAGAGGATGGCGGCTTTAGCCTTTCTGTTCAAACTGTTGGGGCAGGTAGACTTGACTAAAAATTTTGTTGTACGAATGGCGGTGAAGGGTTTGTGTAGGAGGAGGGCGCGGACGGATGGGAGGCGCCCGTTGACATTTGCTGTATTGGAGGGTGTGGTCGAGAGGCTAAGGAATATTTGTTCCTCGAGTTACGAGGAGAAGTTATTTACGGTGGCTTGCGTGCTGGCTTTTTTCGGAGCGTTTAGGGTGTCAGAGCTGATGGGGAGAAATCGGCGGGACCTAACAGGCTTGGCTAGGCAAGACGTGGTGTTGAAAGCAAAGTCGGTTGAGTTATGGGTTAGGAGGTCCAAGACGGATCAGGAAGGGAAAGGTACCATGGTAGTGTTGGGGGAGATTGGGGGCCGTTGCTGCCCGGTTGGTGCGGTCCGAGAATTTTTGGAGGTATTACAAAAGGCATCGGGTCCGTTGTTGGTGCATAGGGATGGGACGCCTTTATCGACATATCAGTTTGTGGCGGTGGTAAGAAAGGCATTAGTGGAGTTGGGGTTGAAAGGTGAGGATTTTAGTTCGCATTCATTTAGGATCGGGGCAGCGACGGAGGCAGCAGCATTGGGGCTGGATGTGGGGGTGATCAGAAGGATTGGCAGATGGAGGTCTGAAATATTTAAGGGGTATGTGAGACAGGAGTTGGTGTTGCAACCGGGGGGGTATTGACGAATGAAAAATTTTTTCTTCATTGACAGGGCTGGTGACTTGCTGGATCTTAGGGCATTCCTACATATTTTGGGCGAGGAAAGCGGCAGCTGTTAAAGACAATGGGTTGCAGTTGGGTTTCTCCAGGGAACAGGTGCAAGTAAGGTGGTTGGGGGTCCGTGGTATGAAGTGGGCTCAGGTTGTTGGGAAGGTGTCGGAGTACGCTAGGGTGTTCGGCCCCCCTCAGGTGTTGGTCATTCATGCGGGTGGGAACGATTTAGGGTGCCTGCCCCAGAAAGATTTACTGTGGGGTATGAAAAATGGGATTGATAGGTTGCTGGCATTGTTCCCGGGGTTGATTCTAGTGTGGTCAGAGATCGAGAGTAGGGTAGTGTGGCGTTCAGCTTGGGACGCTAAGAAGTTGGAAGCATCTAGAAGGAAGGTGAATAGGACTGTCAGTGCATATGTGAGGAAACTGGGTGGTGTGAGCCTTAGACATGTGGAATTTGAAGGGGAATCGGGCAGGTGTTTCTACCTGAGGGATGGTGTTCACCTGAATGAAGTTGGTCTGCACCTATTTAATTTCACTATTAAGGAGGGGATTGAAAAGGCCTTAGCCCTGTGTGGCGGTACTCGTTGAAGACGAGTGGTGGCGGGGTGCTTGCTGTGATCTATTGAGGCTTACGCCTGATGGAGAGTGGCTGGTACTTCTGTCGGTAACAGAGAGTGGAAAGTGATGGTGGACGCCCCGCCCCTGAAAAGGGGTGGGGGCTTATGGAGAGGTTAAAAGCAAGCACTGGGTGGATTGTTAAAACGAGAGGTTATAATGTTGATAAAGTTTAAGTTATGTTATTGGTTTAATAAACAGGCTGCGGCCTTTTCTTCCCCATAAATGTTTGGTCTTGTTTTATTGAGGAAAGATGGAGTGAACTCAGAAATGGGGGGTCAAGAATAGCCCGGAGGCCGAATGAAGAGAGGGCTGTTTGACCCCCACTTTTTGGGAGCGTTGGTAGGCTCCGCTGTGGGGGTGGAGGATAATGGGAGGAGTTAAATACTCCTCCCCAGCCGAAGTCAGGCAGTTGCAGAGTTAGGAGCAGCACGGAAGGGGGAAGTTTTCCCGCCCTCCCTCCCCAGAAATAGAGGATAGGATGGTTGTCGCAGCTTCGGCGGGGTGCTTGCTGTGATCTATTGAGGCTTACGCCTGATGGAGAGTGGCTGGTACTTCTGTCGGTAACAGAGAGTGGAAAGTGATGGTGGACGCCCCGCCCCTGAAAAGGGGTGGGGGCTTATGGAGAGGTTAAAAGCAAGCACTGGGTGGATTGTTAAAACGAGAGGTTATAATGTTGATAAAGTTTAAGTTATGTTATTGGTTTAATAAACAGGCTGCGGCCTTTTCTTCCCCATAAATGTTTGGTCTTGTTTTATTGAGGAAAGATGGAGTGAACTCAGAAATGGGGGGTCAAGCAAAGTTAATCATATTGAGTTGATTAGCAAATGTTGTTATACAAAACATTCTACCTTCGTTGTAAATTCAGGAGATTCCCCCAGGTGCTAGAATTATAAAAGACACGTACTAAGACATGTAAAAACGCTCAACCTATAAGTAAGCCCAATCTGTAGATATGCTGATATGTTTTGTGTTAATAGCGGTCTAAATCTAAAAAAAAAGCGGTCTGTATGTATTGAACCTACTTGTAAATATCCAGATAGTGGGAAGATCACAAATAAGCACAGGCTGAGTGCTAGGCAACATATCCAAGCATTCTGAGTAGACAGCGTTCATATTGTGCTTAGTGTTAGGTGTTTAAAGGGACACTGAACCCAAATTTTTTTCTTTCGTGATTCAGATAGAGCATGCGATTATAAGCAACTTTCTAATTTATTTTAGAGATCGTTATCATCCAAAACTGAAGCACAAGACTGTGATCACCCTCATCATTTGAAGGAGATTACAGGAAAAGCAGGCTGAATAAATGATAAATGTATGCTGCCGTTTTACAATGCTGGATTCAAAACATTTACTGATTGTAAGATTCCTTTAACCCAGAAACTGTGACATGCTATTGGTAGATGATCCAATCTTTATATTGAAAGAGACAGTATATTGTAAAATTGCTTTTCCCTTAATTTATTTCTAATGTCTTATTTTACCAGCTGCAGAGAATAAAATGTACAAGAAATTTATTTGTGTATATGAAATTGTTGGTTTTTTGCTTTGCAACCACAGCCTATTATAATGGGTTAAGCTTGCAGGTAAAATTAGATCTCATTATGTTTTCACTTTGTGTACACACACTTGCTTCCATATCTTATATCTGTTTGTAAACCAAAGCTCAATACTTCAAGAGAACAATTGAAAATTATAATTTAATTAGTTATCTCTTCTACACCCCACCGGGAGTGTATTTTATTTTCTGCTGGCTGTGTTTACAAAAGCCTGTACTTAATACCAGAAACTTTCAGTAAAGGTGGGGATACCACAGCCTAAATCAGCTGTTTCAAATGCCAAAATAAAGAAAAATTAGCTACACGTGTGTGTATATATATATATATATATATATATATATATATATATATATATATATATAATAAAAAAATAATACACTCCAGAATGTAAAATTTATAATTTGGAACAAATTAAAGGGGAGAAAATTTGTGGGTAAACTGTCCCTTTAAGAAAGGAGTAATACCTGATAAAACTATAAAGCTTTTGGAGTGGGCAATATTACTAAAGCTGGCTCGCTGCTTGCGTAAAGTACACTTTGGGTGCCTACCATGCTTACTTTTTTTCATAAACTTGCAAATATTTTATATTTGTTATTACTTTCCTGAACATGTGTTACCTTTTATGAATAAAACTGATTTATGTTAAACAACAACAACAATTTTAAACAACTTTCCAATATACTTCTATTATCTAATTTGCTTTATTCTCTTGGTATCCTTTGTCAAAGAAGCAGCAATGCACTACTGGGAGCTAGCTGAGTGCATAGGGTGAGCCAATAACATGAGGCATATATGTGCAGCCACCAATCAGAAGTATCTAGATATCGTTTTCAACAAAGGATATCAAGAGAACAAAACTAATTAGATAACAGAAGTAAATTGGAAAGTTGTTTAAAATAATTTGCAATATCTGAATCATGAAAGAAAAAAATTGGGTTTTATGTGACTTTAACCCCTTAATGACCACAACACTTTTCCATTTTCTGTTCGTTTGGGACCAAGGCTATTTTTACATTTCTGCTGTGTTTGTGTTTAGATGTAATTTTCCTCTTACTCATTTACTGTACCCACACATATTATATACCGTTTTTCTCGCCACTAAATGGACTTTCTAAAGATACCATTATTTTCATCATATCATATAATTTATTATTAAAAATATTATAAAATATGAGGAAAAAATGGAAAAAAACACACTTTTTTTTAACTTTGACCCCAAAAATTTGTTACACATCTACGACCACCAAAAAACAACCATGCTAAATAGTTTCTAAATTTTGTCCTGAGTTTAGAAATACCCAATGTTCACATGTTATTTGCTTTTTTTGCAAGTTATAGGGCCATAAATACAAGTAGCACTTTGCTATTTCCAAACCACTTTTTTTTTTTCAAAATGAACACTAGTTACATTGGAACCCTGATATCTGTCAGGAATACCTGAATATCCCTTGACATGTATATATATTTTTTTAGTAGACATCCCAAAGTATTGATCTAGGCCCATTTTGGTATATTTCATGCCACCATTTCACCGCCAAATGCGATCAAATAAAAAAAAAAGTTCACTTTTTCACAAACTTTAGGTTTCTCACAGAAATTATTTACAAACAACGTATGCAATTATGGCATAAATTGTTGTAAATGCTTCTCTGGGATTTCCTTTGTTCAGAAATAGCAGACTTATATGGCTTTGGCGTTGCTTTTTGGTAATTAGAAGGCCGCTAAATGCCACTGTGCACCACACGTGTTTTATGCCCAGCAGTGAAGGGGTTAATTAGGGAGCTTTTAGGGTTAATTTTAGCTTTAGTGTAGTGTAGTAGAAAACCCCAAGTATTGATCTAGGCCAATTTTGGTATATTTCATGCCACCATTTCACCGCCAAATGCGATCAAATTAAAAAAAACGTTAAATTTTTCACAATTTTAGGTTTCTCACTGAAATCATTTACAAACAGCTTGTGCAATTATGGCACAAATGGTTGTAAATGCTTCTCTGGGATCCCCTTTGTTCAGAAATAGCAGACATATATGACTTTGGCGTTGCTTTCTGGTAATTAGAAGGCAGCTAAATGCTGCTGCGCCTCACACGTGTATTATGCCTAGCAGTGAAGGGGTTAATTAGGGAGTTTGTAGGGAGCGTGCAGGGTTAATTTTAGCTTTAGTGTAGAGCTCAGCCTCCCACCTGACACATCCCACCCCCTGATCCCTCCAAAACAGCTCCCTTCCCTCCCCCACCCCACAATTGTCCCCGCCATCTTAAGTTCTGGCAGAAAGTCTGCCAGTACTAAAATAAAAGGGTTTTAAAAAAAAAAATTTTTTTTTACATATGCTACTGTGTAGGATCCCCCCCTTAGCCCCCAACCTCCCTGATCCCCCCAAAACCGCTCTCTAACCCTCCCCCTCTGCCTTATTGGGGGCCATCTTGGGTACTGGCAGCTGTCTGCCAGTACCCAGTTTGTAATAAAATATGTTATTTTTTTATTTTTTGGCCGTTTTTTCTGTAGTGTAGCTCCCCCCCCCACAGACCAACCCCCACCACCTAACTGATGTGTTTTTTTTTTAATTATTTGTTTATTTTTCTACCCTTTTTTTTCATTTTTCAACACTTTTTTTCTGTAGTGTAACGGTTCCCACCGCTCCCTCCCTGTGCACGCGCCCGCCCCCCCCCCCCCGTGCACGTGTGCACGTCCGTGCGCGCCCCCGGATATCCCCGCCCACGATCCCGCCCCCCTCCAGATCAGAAGGGCCATCGATGGCCGCCACCCGCCTCCCAATGCCGGCTCCCACCCACCAACGAACAGAGCCACCGATCTCCGGTGCAGAGAGGGCTCTCTCTGCACCGGTTGGCTGAAAAATGTTATTGCATCCTGCAATAACCGGAAAGCAGCTGGAAGTGATCAGGATTGCTTCCAGCTGCTTTCCAGACCGAGGACGTGCAGGGTATGTCCTCAGGCGTTAACTGCCTTTTTTTTCAGGACGTACCCTGCACGTCCTTGGTCGTTAAGGGGTTAAACAGTACACATTTTATTTATTTTTTCTGGTGTGTTACTATTATACTTTAAAGTTGTTTGTGCTTGTAATATTATTTCTTTCCAATGGCATGGAGAGTCCATGAATCTATTCAATTACTAGTGGGAATTTAACTCCTGGCCACCAGGTGGAGGCAAAGCTTCAAGTATCCTCCCACAATCCCCAGTCATTCTTTGCCTGCGTAACATTGTAGGTGATGTGCGAAGAAGGTGTCTGAAGAAATCAAGTTGTTAATACTTTGATAGGTACCTTTCCATGCAAGCAAGGATTGGGGTTATGCTGTGTCCATGTACTTCTCTTTAGTAAGAGTAATGGTGGCTTTTAGCAGTTGTAAGACGGTGAGGTGGTCTTTGTTTACCTTCCAACATTTTTACTACCCCTATATAGAAAACTAGGGTTGGTTACTCTGTTTTTTCTTTATCTACATGTCTCTGTCAGTGAGGATTCTGTCACACCTGTTTGCTGTACCTGCCCTACAGCGGATGCACAGGTAAGTGCTTTTACCTTCTAGGTGAGAAGAATGCAGCACTTAGGAGTTCCTTGTTTTTTTTGTTTTTTTGTTTTTTTTAAAGGATAGTTTGTAAACAAGGTGGATCCTTATGGGACTGAATATCCGTTTTAAAGTTTGGATATTTATTGGGCAGCAGTTCAGGGCACTGTTCTGTCATGTGAAGGCTTTTGATTTTGGCTATGGGAATTTGTATGCACAAAGTTACCTTTTATTTTGTTTGGGTAATATCTCTTTAAGAAAGTTGTTGGACTGCACCTTACTTTTGAGTTTGCGATCATGTGACCACTCAGTTACTTCTTGAGTGCTGAACAGTTTGTTTGTAGCCGGCTGTTTGTTTCTGCCTGTCGCTTCTCTCTGATGGTTGCAGCTTTCTAGGATTTGTGGTTTGAACAAGATTGTTTTATCTGCTGGTGTGGATTGAACTCCTGGTTACCGGAATCCAATCCTCTCCAGCGTGGCTGGGGTGTAGAGGTGCCGGTTTGAATAATTATTTAACATGTATGCCTAAAGTTTTTTTATTCTAAATTGTAAGTTCCCACGGGAACAGGGCCCTCAATTCCCCCTGTATTTGTCTGTAAAATTTTGTGTCTTATCGTATTGTTTCTCCACTGTACTGTTATCCTTGTACCCATTGGCAGCGCTGCAGAATCTGTCGGCGCTTTATAAATAAAGAATAATAATAATAATAATATTCTAATTTTCTATATAGAATTTAGAGTATAAGGAAAATAAAGGGCTATTTTATTTTAACTATGGATGCCGATCCCAAGCTTTCTCTGTCATTTGATAAATGTCTTTTTTGTGCAGATGCCCAGGTTTTTCTTCCTGTGCAATTTTGTTCCCCTTGCCTTAATCAGGTTTTATTATCTAAGAATAAGGATTCCTTATCTTAGCCTTCTTTTTCTCTCAGGATAATGCTGTTCAGGGCAGGGGTTGTCTCAGCCTTCCTCTAACATGTCCCAGCCTTTGACAGATTCACATGCAGTGTCCTGCGGCTCCTCTCAGTCAGTTTCTGGGAGTGTTTGTTTGCCTAAAGGTTTTTGCTGCATAGTTGACTTCTGCAGTTTCTGCAGCCCTAAGTTCTTTAACTAGTTCTGGTAAAAGAAAGAGGAAATCTAAGAACATTTCTATGGCTTCTGTTTCCGCCAAGACTGAATTTGTTAGTCTTTCTCAGTTATCTAGTGAGGATCATTCCTCTGCAGCTTCTGAGAGTGAGATCTCTGATTCGGAATCTGCGGTTCCTAGTACAGTAGATTCTGAGGAGGTTAATTTTAGATTTAAACTGGAGCATCTCTGTTTACTTTTGAAGGAGGTGTTAGCTACTTTGGATGACTCTGAAACAAATGCAGAGGCTCCAAAGAAGGCTAATAAATCCTAAATCTGTGGATGTTTTTCTGCTCCAGATCGCATGTCTGACATTAAATCTCAGGAATGGGAGAAGCCGAGTGTTTCTTTTAACCAGTCTCCTGTGTTTTTAAAGATGTTTCCGGTGGCTGATTCAGTGCAAGATCTGTTGGTGCACTGTTCCTAGAGTAGAGGATGCTATATTTACCTTAGCCAAGAGAACTACTATTCCTCTTGAGGATAGTTCCTCTTTTAGAGACCATATGGATAAAAGACTGGAGGGTGCAGCTTCTTATTGGTGTGACTCACTGTCTGTTCTAATTTCAGAGGAGAATACTATAGAGGAGATCCAAGATAGGATTAATGCTCTAAAGTTGGCTAATACCTTTATCTGTGATGACAGTATGCATGTTGTCAGGCTGGAAGACTTCTTGTTTTGCAATACTAGCCCGCAGAGCCCTTTGGTTAACGTCTTGGTCTGTGGATGTGACTTCCAAGTCCAAGCTTCTGTCTCCACCTTTTAAGGATAAGACTTTATTTGGTCCTGGTCTGGAAAATGAGTCTTTTTACCACAGGATAAGAAGAATAGACCCAAGGGTCATCAGACTTCTAATTTTCGTTCCATTCGTAACTTTAAGGGACAGAAATCTTCCTTTTCTAAATCTGAGCAAGCCAAGACTTCTTGGAGAGCTAGCCAGCCCTGGAATAAGGATAAGCAGTCCAGAAAGCCTTCCGCTAACGCCGCCCTCAATCCAGTTCTGGATCAGGTAGGGGGCAGGCTTTTCTTCTTTCAGTAGGCTAGGATTCGCAATATTACAGATCCTTGGGCAGTGGATGTAGTCTCCAGGGATACAGGATTGAATTCAAATCTTGTCCCCCAGGTACAGATTTCTATTTTCAAGATAATCTGTAAACCTGGTAAAGAGAGAGGACTTCTTTAACTACGTAAGGGATCTGCCTTTTCTGGGAGTAATTATTCCAGTTCCTCTAGCAGAACAGGGTCAGGGATTTTATTCAAATCTTTTGGTAGTTCCCAATAGAGGAGGAAACTTTTCGACCCTTTCTAGACCTCAAGTCTCTATACAAGTTTCTCAAGGTTATGTCAGTTAAAATGGAGACTATTTGTTCTATTCTCCCTCTGGTTCAGGAGGGTCAATTTATGACCACCGTAGACCTAAAGGATGCATATCTTCATGTGCCTATCCACAGGGAACATTTCAAGTTTCTGAGGTTCGCTTTTTTGGATCAACATTTCAGATTTGTATCCTTTCCTTTTGGCTACGCCACTGGTCCTCAAATCTTTATGAAGGTTCTAGGGGCTCTTCTGGCTGTGGCCAGGTCTCTAGCGATTGAGGTGCCTCCTTACCTGGATGATATCTTGGTTCAGGCGCCATCTTTTCAGTTAGCAAGATCCCAAACAGATTCTCTTTTAGTCATTCTCAGCTCTCACGGGTGGAGGCTAACTCTAGGGAAAAGTTCCTTGGTGCCAAATACCAGGGTATGAAGATTTTTTTTTGACGGAGGTCAGAAAATTTAAGCTTCTGGAGGCCTGTCATTCTCTTCAGTCCTCTGTTCGTCCATCAGTGGTAGTATGCATGGAAGTAATTGGTCTCATGGTGGCATCCATGGACATTATTCCATTTGCTCGCTTCCATCTGAGACCTCTACAGTTATGTATGCTCAGTCAATGGAACGAAGACCACTTGGATCTCTCTCAGAGGATAGTTTTTGACTCTCAGACAAGGATTTCTCTGTGTTGGTGGATCTCCCAGGTCCACTTGTCTCAGGGCACTTGCTTCCTGAGACCTTCTTGGGAGATTGTGACCACTGATGCCAGCCTGTTAGGCTGGGGAACAGTTTTGGGGGTCTTTGGAGGAGTCTGCGCTCCCTATAAATATCCTAGAATTGAGAGCAATTAACAATGCTCTAATAGCTTGGCCTCAACTGAGTTTAGTTAGGTTTATCAGATTTCAATCAGACAACATCACTTTGGTGGAGTATATCAACCACCAAGGAGGAACTTGGAGCTTGTTAGCTATGAAGGAGGTGACTCGCATTCGTCAATGGGCAAAGTCTCACAATTGTCATCTCTCTGCCATTCATATCCCAGGGGTGGACAACTGGGAAGTGGATTATCTAAGCAGGTAGATGTTCATCCAGGGGAATGGGCTCTCCATCCGGAAGTTTTCTCTTGGTAACCCTCAAATGGGGAGTTCCAGAGTTGGATCTGATGGCATCTCGTCTAAAAGCCAAGCTTGAGATATGGAGCAGGATCAAGAGATCCTCAGGCACCTCTGGTAGTTGCCTTGGCAGTGCCATGAGATTTCCGTCTAATTCATCTGTTTCCTCCAGTTCCCCCCCTTCCTCGGGTGATAGCTCATATCAAACAGGAGCAGGCTTCATGATTCTAATAGCTCCAGTGTGGCCTCGTAGAACTTGGTTTGCGGACCTAGCGAAAATATCGTCATTTCCCCCTCTGAGGAGGGATCTTCTACTTCAGGGTCCCTTCCTCTATTCGAAGTTAGTCTCTCTGAAGCTGACTGCTTGGAGATTGAACGCTTAGTCTTGTCTAGATGAGGTTTTTCTGTGAAGGTTATTGAGACTATGATTCATGCTTGTAAGCCTGTTACTCGCAAGATTTATTATAAGGGATGGCGTAAATACCTTCATTGGTGCGGATCTAGGGGTTTTTCTTGTAGTCAGGTGAAATTCCCTGTATTCTGTCCTTTCTTCAGGAGGGCCTGGAGAAGGGTTTATCAGTCATTAACCTAAAGGGTCAGATTTCTTCTCTGTCGATTTTTCTGCAGATGCGTCTGGTAATTTTGGTTAGAATCAGGTCTGTGTTTAGGTCAATTGCTCCTCCTTGGAGTCTTAATCTAGTTCTTAAAGTTCTGCAGCAGGCTCCATTTGAGCCTATGCATTCTGTTGTTATTAAGTTATTGTCCTGGAAGGTTTTTATTTTTGATGGAAATGTCCTCTGCCCGTAGAGTTTCAAAACTTTTGGCTCTACAATGTAATTCTCCTTATCTTATTCTTCATGTGGATAAGGGGGTTCTCCGTACTAAATTAGGATTCCTACCTAGGCTCGTTTCAGAACGCAATATTAACCAAGAAATTGTTGTTCTTTCTTTTTGTCCTAACCCTTCCTCTAAGAAGAAGCAGTTGTTGCACAGTTTGGATGTTGTGCATGCAATCTTCTGTTTTGTGGTAAACGGAGGGGTCAGAAGGCCAGTTCTTGTACTCTCTCCTTCTGGTTGAGAAGTGTTATTCAATTGGCAGCAGCCTCCAGAAAAAATTACTGCTCACTCCACTAGGGCTGCCGCTTCCTCTTTGGCCTTTAAAAATTATGCTTCAGTGGATCATATTTGCAAGGCTGCCACTTGGTCATCATTGCATACTTTTTCCAAATTTTACAAATTTGATGTTTTTGCCTCAGCTGAGGCTTCTTTTGGGAGTAAAGTTCTTCAAGCAATGGTGCCTTCTGTTTAGGTTCACCTTTCTTGTGTATACCTCCCTTCCATTCTGTGGACTCTAGCTTTGGTATTGGTTCCCACTAGTAATTGAATGGATTTGTGGACTCTCCATGCCACTGGTAGGACATATTTAATCAACCATGACAGGTGCATTCTGTTTTGAGATATGTAGAGAGGGATCTCTTAAAGGATATTAGGCTTTTAGCTTTAGTGTAGAGCTCAGCCTCCCACCTGACACATCCCACCCCCTGATCCCTCCCAAACAGCTCCCTTCCCTCCCCCACCCCACAATTGTCCCCGCCATCTTAAGTTCTGGCAGAAAGTCTGCCAGTACTAAAATAAAAGGGTTTTAAAAAAAAAAAAATTTTTTTTACATATGCTACTGTGTAGGATCCCCCCCTTAGCCCCCAACCTCCCTGATCCCCCCAAAACCGCTCTCTAACCCTCCCCCTCTGCCTTATTGGGGGCCATCTTGGGTACTGGCAGCTGTCTGCCAGTACCCAGTTTGTAATAAAATATGGTTTTTTTTTATTTTTTGGCCGTTTTTTCTGTAGTGTAGCTCCCCCCCCCCCACAGACCAACCCCCACCACCTAACTGATGTGTTTTTTTTTTAATTATTTGTTTATTTTTCTACCCTTTTTTTTCATTTTTCAACACTTTTTTTCTGTAGTGTAACGGTTCCCACCGCTCCCTCCCTGTGCACGCGCCCGCCCCCCCCTCCCTGTGCACACGCCCCCGGATATCCCCGCCCACGATCCCGCCCCCCTCCAGATCAGAAGGGCCATCGCCACCCGCCTCCCAATGCCGGCTCCCACCCACCAACGAACAGAGCCACCGATCTCCGGTGCAGAGAGGGCCACAGAGTGGCTCTCTCTGCACCGGTTGGCTGAAAAATGTTATTGCATCCTGCAATAACCGGAAAGCAGCTGGAAGTGATCAGGATTGCTTCCAGCTGCTTTCCAGACCGAGGACGTGCAGGGTATGTCCTCAGGCGTTAACTGCCTTTTTTTTCAGGACGTACCCTGCACGTCCTTGGTCGTTAAGGGGTTAAACAGTACACATTTTATTTATTTTTTCTGGTGTGTTACTATTATACTTTAAAGTTGTTTGTGCTTGTAATATTATTTCTTTCCAATGGCATGGAGAGTCCATGAATCTATTCAATTACTAGTGGGAATTTAACTCCTGGCCACCAGGTGGAGGCAAAGCTTCAAGTATCCTCCCACAATCCCCAGTCATTCTTTGCCTGCGTAACATTGTAGGTGATGTGCGAAGAAGGTGTCTGAAGAAATCAAGTTGTTAATACTTTGATAGGTACCTTTCCATGCAAGCAAGGATTGGGGTTATGCTGTGTCCATGTACTTCTCTTTAGTAAGAGTAATGGTGGCTTTTAGCAGTTGTAAGACGGTGAGGTGGTCTTTGTTTACCTTCCAACATTTTTACTACCCCTATATAGAAAACTAGGGTTGGTTACTCTGTTTTTTCTTTATCTACATGTCTCTGTCAGTGAGGATTCTGTCACACCTGTTTGCTGTACCTGCCCTACAGCGGATGCACAGGTAAGTGCTTTTACCTTCTAGGTGAGAAGAATGCAGCACTTAGGAGTTCCTTGTTTTTTTTGTTTTTTTGTTTTTTTTAAAGGATAGTTTGTAAACAAGGTGGATCCTTATGGGACTGAATATCCGTTTTAAAGTTTGGATATTTATTGGGCAGCAGTTCAGGGCACTGTTCTGTCATGTGAAGGCTTTTGATTTTGGCTATGGGAATTTGTATGCACAAAGTTACATTTTATTTTGTTTGGGTAATATCTCTTTAAGAAAGTTGTTGGACTGCACCTTACTTTTGAGTTTGCGATCATGTGACCACTCAGTTACTTCCTGAGTGCTGAACAGTTTGTTTGTAGCCGGCTGTTTGTTTCTGCCTGTCGCTTCTCTCTGATGGTTGCAGCTTTCTAGGATTTGTGGTTTGAACAAGATTGTTTTATCTGCTGGTGTGGATTGAACTCCTGGTTACCGGAATCCAATCCTCTCCAGCGTGGCTGGGGTGTAGAGGTGCCGGTTTGAATAATTATTTAACATGTATGCCTAAAGTTTTTTTATTCTAGATTGTAAGTTCCCACGGGAACAGGGCCCTCAATTCCCCCTGTATTTGTCTGTAAAATTTTGTGTCTTATCGTATTGTTTCTCCACTGTACTGTTATCATTGTACCCATGGGCAGCGCTGCAGAATCTGTCGGCGCTTTATAAATAAAGAATAATAATAATAATAATATTCTAATTTTCTATATAGAATTTAGAGTATAAGGAAAATAAAGGGCTATTTTATTTTAACTATGGATGCCGATCCCAAGCTTTCTCTGTCATTTGATAAATGTCTTTTTTGTGCAGATGCCCAGGTTTTTCTTCCTGTGCAATTTTGTTCCCCTTGCCTTAATCAGGTTTTATTATCTAAGAATAAGGATTCCTTATCTTAGCCTTCTTTTTCTCTCAGGATAATGCTGTTCAGGGCAGGGGTTGTCTCAGCCTTCCTCTAACATGTCCCAGCCTTTGACAGATTCACATGCAGTGTCCTGCGGCTCCTCTCAGTCAGTTTCTGGGAGTGTTTGTTTGCCTAAAGGTTTTTGCTGCATAGTTGACTTCTGCAGTTTCTGCAGCCCTAAGTTCTTTAACTAGTTCTGGTAAAAGAAAGAGGAAATCTAAGAACATTTCTATGGCTTCTGTTTCCGCCAAGACTGAATTTGTTAGTCTTTCTCAGTTATCTAGTGAGGATCATTCCTCTGCAGCTTCTGAGAGTGAGATCTCTGATTCGGAATCTGCGGTTCCTAGTACAGTAGATTCTGAGGAGGTTAATTTTAGATTTAAACTGGAGCATCTCTGTTTACTTTTGAAGGAGGTGTTAGCTACTTTGGATGACTCTGAAACAAATGCAGAGGCTCCAAAGAAGGCTAATAAATCCTAAATCTGTGGATGTTTTTCTGCTCCAGATCGCATGTCTGACATTAAATCTCAGGAATGGGAGAAGCCGAGTGTTTCTTTTAACCAGTCTCCTGTGTTTTTAAAGATGTTTCCGGTGGCTGATTCAGTGCAAGATCTGTTGGTGCACTGTTCCTAGAGTAGAGGATGCTATATTTACCTTAGCCAAGAGAACTACTATTCCTCTTGAGGATAGTTCCTCTTTTAGAGACCATATGGATAAAAGACTGGAGGGTGCAGCTTCTTATTGGTGTGACTCACTGTCTGTTCTAATTTCAGAGGAGAATACTATAGAGGAGATCCAAGATAGGATTAATGCTCTAAAGTTGGCTAATACCTTTATCTGTGATGACAGTATGCATGTTGTCAGGCTGGAAGACTTCTTGTTTTGCAATACTAGCCCGCAGAGCCCTTTGGTTAACGTCTTGGTCTGTGGATGTGACTTCCAAGTCCAAGCTTCTGTCTCCACCTTTTAAGGATAAGACTTTATTTGGTCCTGGTCTGGAAAATGAGTCTTTTTACCACAGGATAAGAAGAATAGACCCAAGGGTCATCAGACTTCTAATTTTCGTTCCATTCGTAACTTTAAGGGACAGAAATCTTCCTTTTCTAAATCTGAGCAAGCCAAGACTTCTTGGAGAGCTAGCCAGCCCTGGAATAAGGATAAGCAGTCCAGAAAGCCTTCCGCTAACGCCGCCCTCAATCCAGTTCTGGATCAGGTAGGGGGCAGGCTTTTCTTCTTTCAGTAGGCTAGGATTCGCAATATTACAGATCCTTGGGCAGTGGATGTAGTCTCCAGGGATACAGGATTGAATTCAAATCTTGTCCCCCAGGTACAGATTTCTATTTTCAAGATAATCTGTAAACCTGGTAAAGAGAGAGGACTTCTTTAACTACGTAAGGGATCTGCCTTTTCTGGGAGTAATTATTCCAGTTCCTCTAGCAGAACAGGGTCAGGGATTTTATTCAAATCTTTTGGTAGTTCCCAAATAGAGGAGGAAACTTTTCGACCCTTTCTAGACCTCAAGTCTCTATACAAGTTTCTCAAGGTTATGTCAGTTAAAATGGAGACTATTTGTTCTATTCTCCCTCTGGTTCAGGAGGGTCAATTTATGACCACCGTAGACCTAAAGGATGCATATCTTCATGTGCCTATCCACAGGGAACATTTCAAGTTTCTGAGGTTCGCTTTTTTGGATCAACATTTCAGATTTGTATCCTTTCCTTTTGGCTACGCCACTGGTCCTCAAATCTTTATGAAGGTTCTAGGGGCTCTTCTGGCTGTGGCCAGGTCTCTAGCGATTGAGGTGCCTCCTTACCTGGATGATATCTTGGTTCAGGCGCCATCTTTTCAGTTAGCAAGATCCCAAACAGATTCTCTTTTAGTCATTCTCAGCTCTCACGGGTGGAGGCTAACTCTAGGGAAAAGTTCCTTGGTGCCAAATACCAGGGTATGAAGATTTTTTTTTGACGGAGGTCAGAAAATTTAAGCTTCTGGAGGCCTGTCATTCTCTTCAGTCCTCTGTTCGTCCATCAGTGGTAGTATGCATGGAAGTAATTGGTCTCATGGTGGCATCCATGGACATTATTCCATTTGCTCGCTTCCATCTGAGACCTCTACAGTTATGTATGCTCAGTCAATGGAACGAAGACCACTTGGATCTCTCTCAGAGGATAGTTTTTGACTCTCAGACAAGGATTTCTCTGTGTTGGTGGATCTCCCAGGTCCACTTGTCTCAGGGCACTTGCTTCCTGACACCTTCTTGGGAGATTGTGACCACTGATGCCAGCCTGTTAGGCTGGGGAACAGTTTTGGGGGTCTTTGGAGGAGTCTGCGCTCCCTATAAATATCCTAGAATTGAGAGCAATTAACAATGCTCTAATAGCTTGGCCTCAACTGAGTTTAGTTAGGTTTATCAGATTTCAATCAGACAACATCACTTCGGTGGAGTATATCAACCACCAAGGAGGAACTTGGAGCTTGTTAGCTATGAAGGAGGTGACTCGCATTCGTCAATAGGCAAAGTCTCACAATTGTCATCTCTCTGCCATTCATATCCCAGGGGTGGACAACTGGGAAGTGGATTATCTAAGCAGGTAGATGTTCATCCAGGGGAATGGGCTCTCCATCCGGAAGTTTTCTCTTGGTAACCCTCAAATGGGGAGTTCCAGAGTTGGATCTGATGGCATCTCGTCTAAAAGCCAAGCTTGAGATATGGAGCAGGATCAAGAGATCCTCAGGCACCTCTGGTAGTTGCCTTGGCAGTGCCATGGGATTTCCGTCTAATTCATCTGTTTCCTCCAGTTCCCCCCCTTCCTCGGGTGATAGCTCATATCAAACAGGAGCAGGCTTCATGATTCTAATAGCTCCAGTGTGGCCTCGTAGAACTTGGTTTGCGGACCTAGCGAAAATATCGTCATTTCCCCCTCTGAGGAGGGATCTTCTACTTCAGGGTCCCTTCCTCTATTCGAAGTTAGTCTCTCTGAAGCTGACTGCTTGGAGATTGAACGCTTAGTCTTGTCTAGATGAGGTTTTTCTGTGAAGGTTATTGAGACTATGATTCATGCTTGTAAGCCTGTTACTCGCAAGATTTATTATAAGGGATGGCGTAAATACCTTCATTGGTGCGGATCTAGGGGTTTTTCTTGTAGTCAGGTGAAATTCCCTGTATTCTGTCCTTTCTTCAGGAGGGCCTGGAGAAGGGTTTATCAGTCATTAACCTAAAGGGTCAGATTTCTTCTCTGTCGATTTTTCTGCGTCTGGTAATTTTGGTTAGAATCAGGTCTGTGTTTAGGTCAATTGCTCCTCCTTGGAGTCTTAATCTAGTTCTTAAAGTTCTGCAGCAGGCTCCATTTGAGCCTATGCATTCTGTTGTTATTAAGTTATTGTCCTGGAAGGTTTTTATTTTTGATGGAAATGTCCTCTGCCCGTAGAGTTTCAAAACTTTTGGCTCTACAATGTAATTCTCCTTATCTTATTCTTCATGTGGATAAGGGGGTTCTCCGTACTAAATTAGGATTCCTACCTAGGCTCGTTTCAGAACGCAATATTAACCAAGAAATTGTTGTTCTTTCTTTTTGTCCTAACCCTTCCTCTAAGAAGAAGCAGTTGTTGCACAGTTTGGATGTTGTGCATGCAATCTTCTGTTTTGTGGTAAACGGAGGGGTCAGAAGGCCAGTTCTTGTACTCTCTCCTTCTGGTTGAGAAGTGTTATTCAATTGGCAGCAGCCTCCAGAAAAAATTACTGCTCACTCCACTAGGGCTGCCGCTTCCTCTTTGGCCTTTAAAAATTATGCTTCAGTGGATCATATTTGCAAAGCTGCCACTTGGTCATCATTGCATACTTTTTCCAAATTTTACAAATTTGATGTTTTTGCCTCAGCTGAGGCTTCTTTTGGGAGTAAAGTTCTTCAAGCAATGGTGCCTTCTGTTTAGGTTCACCTTTCTTGTGTATACCTCCCTTCCATTCTGTGGACTCTAGCTTTGGTATTGGTTCCCACTAGTAATTGAATGGATTTGTGGACTCTCCATGCCACTGGTAGGACATATTTAATCAACCATGACAGGTGCATTCTGTTTTGAGATATGTAGAGAGGGATCTCTTAAAGGATATTAGGCTTGGGGAAGGTTTGAAAGTATGTGGAAGGTTGTTCCATAATTGTGGTGCTCTGTAGGAAAAGGAGGATCGAGCTGCTTTCTTTTTGTATTGAGGCAAGGTAAATAATGTGCTGGTACTGGATCGGAGGTTATAGGAGGTGAGAATAGCTGGGGAGAGCATTCTGCTCAGGTAGGGTGGGAGCTTCCCAGAAAGGCTCTTAAACACAAGGCAGGAAAGATGGAGGGTTCGTCTGGATTCCAGCGTCAGCCAGTTTAGTTCTTTTAGCATGTCACAATGGTGGGTCCTGTAGTTACATTGTAGCACAAAGCGGCAGAATGAGTTATGCAATGTAAGGTTTATTAAGGTGAGTTTGCGGTGCAGGTGCGTATACTACGTCCCCGTAATCCATGATAGCCATCAACATTTGCTGTACAAACTTTTCCTTTACTGTAGGGCTGAGGCAAGATTTGTTTCTGTACAGGGCACCTAGTTTTGTATAAAGTTAAGATGCAAGTTTTTCTATGAGGAGGCCAAAAGATAGATTAGGGTCTAACAACATACCCAAGTATTTGAAAGAGTGGACTGCAGTCAGTGTGCAATTGGATTTTAGATGGGAATTTTGTAATTTGTGTAATTAAGGTCCTGTTCCAAAGATCATTGTGACAGTTTTGCCAGTGTTTAGGAACAGTTTGTTTTTTGAGATCCACTTTTCTACCTCTGTGAACTGGTCTTGGAGCACTGCTTCAAGGTGCGGCAGATCGGAATTGTTTGCATAGATTACTGTGTCATCTGCATACATGTGTACAGTTGAGGATTTGCAGACATTAGGCAGATCATTTATAAATAATGTGAATAGTATGGGGCCGAGAATGGAACCTTGGGGAACACCACACGTGACTGGGAGTGGGAGGGAGTCACTGTTAGAAATGGAGACATATTGTGATCGATCCAATACATATGATCGAAACCAGGTTAACGGACAATCAGCAATACCAGAGTTTTTTAGTTTGAGCAGTAGTATGTCATGGTCTACTGTGTCAAAGGCCTTTACAAAATCAAGGAAAATAGCTCCAGTTAGGTCTCCTTGTTCCATGCCAGATTGGATGTCGTTGCAAACTTTTAGGCGGGCAGTTGTAGTGGAGTGATTTGGGCGAAAACCTGATTGATCAGGGGTCAGATAGTTAGAAAGTTGGTAATACTCGCATAAATGCATATGGACGCATTTTTCTAAGATTTTTGACAATACTGGGAGCAATGATATAGGGCAATAGTTAGAAACCAAGGTTAACTCCCCACTTTTATGAATAGGCACTACTCTTGCAGTTTTCCAGAGTTTGGGTATGTATCCAGACATCAAGGATTCGTTAATTAGGGTTGTGACAGGCTTAGCAATTGCCGGTGTACTGAGCTTCAACAGCATTGCTGGGATTTGATCAGGTCCAGACTGGTTTTTCATTTTTAGATTATTAAGGTGTCTCTTAATGACATTGATGGGTACAGGTCTAAAATTGAACTTGTCAATATTGGGTCTTTGCTGTTTAAGTGGGGCCTGATCCACATTTGTAGTTTCAGGATGCGTGCCATTTATTAGTTTGTCAATCAGGGTGGTGGAGCATCCGACAAAATAATTGTTAAAAGCATTTGCTACTTCTAAGGGGAGTTGCAGGGTTTGGTTATCCACATTGACAGTGGAGGGTTGGGAGTGGATTGGTGGATTTTCTAAGTTATTTATGAGTTTCCAAAACTTTCTAGGGTTAGATATGTTATTGTTCAGATTTTCCCAGAAATATTGGACCTTGGCCAATTTTGTTTGTTTAGTGCATATATTTCGCCATTGTCTATATACACAGTGATCGTTCATAGAGCCAGTATGCTTGAACTTTGACCACAATGAATCCCGAAACTGGTACATTTGAATGAGGTCAGCTGTGATCCAATTCAAGTGTGCTCCTTTTACTCTCACCTTACACAGTGGGCAGGGGCGTATTTAGGTTTTGTGCTGCCCTAGGCATTTAAAATTCTGCTGCCCCCCCACTTTTTAAGCCTTTTTTCGCATTAATATTTTTTGGGTCAAGGTGTAAATTTATTTATTTTTTTATTTTATTCATAAAAAAAGTAAATGTAAAGGGAAAGAAGAAAGGGAGGGAGATAAGGGAAGGACATTCGGCTTGTATAGAAGTGAAGTGAACAGAAGACTTTCCACTCAGGAATTTAGCATTAGCTAGTGGATGTCAAAGGCCTTTGCAAAATCAAGGAAAATAGCTCCAGTTAGGTCTCCTTGTTCCATGCCAGTTTGGATGTCGTTGCAAACTTTTAGGAGGGCAGTTGTAGTGGAGTGATTTGGGCGAAAACCTGATTGATCAGGGGTCAGATAGTTAGAAAGTTGGTAATACTCGCATAAATGCGTATGGACGCATTTTTCTAAGATTTTTGACAATACTGGGAGCAATGATATAGGGCAATAGTTAGAAACCAAGGTTAACTCCCCACTTATATGAATAGGCACTACTCTTGCAGTTTTCTAGAGTTTGGGTATGTATCCAGACATCAAGGATTCGTTAATTAGGGTTGTGACAGGCTTAGCAATTGCCGGTGCACTGAGCTTCAACAGCATTGCTGGGATTTGATCAGGTCCAGACTGGTTTTTCATTTTTAGATTATTAAGGTGTCTCTTAATGACATTGATGGGTACAGGTCTAAAATTGAACTTCTCAATATTGGGTCTTTGCTGTTTTAGTGAGGCCTGATCCACATTTGTAGTTTCAGGATGCGTGCTATTTATTAGTTTGTCAATCAGGGTGGTGGAGCATCCGACAAAATAATTGTTAAAGGCATTTGCTACTTCTAAGGGAGTTGCAGGGTTTGGTTATCCACATTGACAGTGGAGGGTTGGGAGTGGATTGGTGGATTTTCTAAGTTATTTATGAGTTTCCAAAACTTTCTAGGGTTAGATATGTTATTGTTCAGATTTTCCCAGAAATATTGGACCTTGGCCAATTTTGTTTGTTTAGTGCATATATTTCGCCATTGTCTATATACACAGTGATCGTTCATAGAGCCAGTATGCTTGAACTTTGACCACAATGAGAGAGAGAAGGGAGAGAGAGAAGGGAGGGAGGGAGGGAGGGAGGGAGAGAGAGAAAGGAGGGAGAGAGAGAAAGGAGGGAGGGAGAGAGAGAAGGGAGGGAGGGAGAGAGAGAAGGGAGGGAGGGAGAGAAGGGAGGGAGGGAGGGAGAGAGAGAGAGAAGGGAAGGAGGGAGGGAGAGAAGGGAGGGAGGGAGGGAGAGAAGGGAGGGAGGGAGAGAGAGAAGTGTAGAAGGTACTGTAAGGGGCAGGCAGGGCTATGTATTTAAATATGCCTCATGGGCCACAGCTTATCAGTAGTCAGAGTACCTTGCCTGGATGGTAGATATTCGGCTTGTATAGAAGTGAAGTGAACTTTCCACTCAGGAATTTAGCAATAGCTAGTGGATGATCTATCAATCACCAGGCGCAGGGTCCCATCTTGCTGTAGTCCTTCCCCTCAGCATTCTCTGCTTACTGGATTGGTAGTGACACTGTGCCTATCGGAACAGCGCAAGAAATAGAGCCGCTCTCAGATCAGTCAGTCAGTGTACTCTGTAATCAAATTGTAAGCCACAGCACGGCACCATAAGAAAAAAATGAGTGGCTCCCGGTCCCGCCTCCAGCAAAGGGAAGAAGAAACTATATAAAGTTAAAATGAAGTGTTTATTCAAGTACCGTCTGTACTTGAATAAACGCTTCATTTTAACTTTATATAGTTTGTTTCTTCTTCCCTTTGCTGAAGGCGGAAGCGGGAACCACTCATTTTTTCATATGGTGCTGCGGCTTACAGTTGATTACAGAGTACACTGACTGACTGATCTGAGAGTGGCTCTATTTCTCACGCTGTGCCAATTGGCATGGTGATTTTGCAAAGTACTGCTGCAGGCCTGCAGCTTACAGTTTGATTAGAGTACTGATCTGAGACCGCCCGGCTCTATTACTCGCGCTGTGCCGATTGGCATGGTGATTTTGCATAGTATGCTAGTACGCTACGTAGCCATAAGATAAACTAACCTACTTGCTGCAGGCGCCACTAATTTGTAAGAGACTGACTGAGAAAAAAAAGCATTGGTGTCAGTGGGGGACTTTTACCTTGAATATGTGTCTCAGACAGTCTCAGTCTCTTCAGTCCACTCCTTTCAATTTCGTGCCTGGGATAATCAAGCAAACCTTTGGTGAAGCCAGGGTGCTTGCCACTCTCCCAAATCTGCCACTCTCCCAAACCTGCGGTCTAGATCTGGGATTAGGTTTAATCTGTGCCAGGGGAGGTTCTTGATGTCATTTAGAAATGATTGAAGATTAAATTTTTTGAAGGACCTGGTGATTTTAACCTTGGGAGAGGATTTAGTTGCCTTTAATTTGCGCACGCAGTACACTAATCAGTGGTCACTGAAACTGTTAGGGAGAACACCTGCCTCCTAGATTCGGTCGGGAGAAGTGGAGAGAATCCAGTAGAGCAGGGTATGATTATGACTTTTGATGTTTATGCGAGTTGGGGAGGAGATTAATTGCGTTAGCTGCAAAGATTTAAACAGCGAGCGACAACTGTTATTTTTTGGATTCAGCAAATCAATATTAAAATCTCCAAAAACCAAAATTTCACTTTTTGGGTTTTGAGCTATGGATTCACTAAGGAGATGTGCTATGTCAGAAATGGAATGCACAGGGGAGCTAGGTGGGTGGTAGATTCCTGCAACAATGATTGATTTACTGCACGGGATCTCAATTGTGCCAGAATGGAAATCAAAGGTGGCAGGAGAGATTTTTGTAAGGGGGTGAACTTTGTGGAATTGTCAACATAAATTACAATGCCGCCTCCTCTCTTTGCTCTGTCAATTCTATGGCATGAATACCCATGTATTGCAATGGAAGAGTCAGGTATTTTTGCAGTTAGCCACGATTCAGAGATCACAATGATTTTGGGCTTGTATTGTAAACACCAATCTTGCAGTGCATCAATTTTTGGTATTAAGCTAAGGATATTACAGTGCACAAAGGAGAGGCCTTTTTTAGCTGGAAGGCTAGGAATGGAATTTGCTGTGGGACCAGGGTTAGACTCTACATCATTTGCAAGAGCAAGTAACATAAGGAATAGGAATTTGGACATAGTTTTTGTTTGGCCATATAGTGAATGGGATACTTTATATTTTTGTGAGGTGGGGGTAGGAGGGTTATTTTTTATAACTCTCCACCAGCACTCAGCAGATATGTTACAGCAACAGAGCAGGCTATGGTGTATGATAATTTGTTTTCCAGTTTGAGGTGTGTGCTTATGGCGGTAATGAAAGGAATAAAATTGGAGTGAGAAAAGGGTTGTCACGAATATCAGTATGGTCATATTTGGATTCATGTTAGTGCTATGAGGTGTGTAGGTAAAAATAAAACAAAAATAATAAAATATAAAAAATAAATAAATATATATATATATTTATATATACTCTATCGATGTGGGATATATAGCTATTTGTAGGGAGAGAGGGTATGTATTCTAAAGGGTTAAGTGAATGGAAGGATTTGCTGATCAGTATTTGCAGCTGTCAGTTTAGGAGAATGAAAGTTGTGTGGGAGACTATCTATAAATTAGGGAATGAGCTTGGGTGGGTGGGAAACTATCTTCCAGAGGCTACCTGTTGCAGAGCACTGTGTGGCAGCTGAAGTAAGTTGGTCTGTGAATTTTCTTTAAAGACTGTGGCAAATATACTTTAAATTCAGCTGTTGCAGAGGGCTGTGTGGCAGCTGAAGTTGGTCTGTGAATTTTCTTTAAAGACTGTGGCAAATATACTTTAAAGGGACATAATACTCATATGTTAAATCACTTGAAACTGATGTAGTATAACTGTAAAAAGCTAACAGGAAAATATCACCTGAGCATCTCTATGTAATAAAGGAAGATATTTTACCTCACAATCTCCTCAGCTCAGCAGAGTAAGTTCTGTGTAAAAAGTTATACTCAGCTGCAGGTAAAAAAAATGAAGAAATGAACACCAGCCAATTAGCATCAACAGTGCTGAGGTCATGAACTCTTTTACTGTGATTTCATGAGATTTCACTTAACTCTCATGAGATTTCATTGTAAACTTCCTTACACTGAATAGGGAAATAACATGAGAGTGCACGAGGCTCAACCCTTCGGCTGTCCCGGGACAGACATACTAATTTGCTGCTTAGAAGTCCTTTACAATGGGATGTGGCTACTGAGAAATGTTTGAGGTAAAATATCTTTCTTTTCTACAGAGATGTTAAGGTGATATTTTCTAATCAGCTTTTTACAGCTATACTGCAGCACTTTCAAGTGTTTAAACATTTGGGTATTATGGACCTTTAAATTCAGCTGTTGCAGAGGGCTGTGTGTCAGCTGAAGTAAGTTGGTCTGTGAATTTTCTTAAAAGACTGTGGCAAATATACTTTAAAATTCAGCTGTTGCAAAGGGCTGTGTGTCAACTGAAGTAAGTTGGTCTGTGAATTTTCTTAAAAGACTGTGGAAAATATACTTTAAAATTCAGCTGGGGAGAGAGATATATTAGTGTCAGATTGGCCTGCAAAAAAGTTAAGGGTGGGGGTATCTATGGGCATTTGAGCTAGGGGTCATACAGGCAAAAAAAAACAGGGAAAGTTCACAAATTACAGAGATAAGAGAGGTATCCATTGAGGCAAATAAAACCATTAAACAAACAAGATATATGGTCCATCAATGTGCTCCAATATGCATTTAAAATAAAGAATAAAAAGAATAGCCAATACATATTACAACACACACATTAGTAATAACAGGGTAGAAATATAATGAGATAATTATCTTCCAGAGGCTACCTGCTGCAAAGGGCTGTGTGTCAGCTGAAGTAAGTTGGTCTGTGAATTTTCTTAAAAGACTGTGGCAAATATCAGGGGCGTATTAAGGCCTAGGCACACAAGGCCCGTGCCTAGGGCGTCAGATTTGGGGGGCGGCATTTTTTTCCATTGACCCCGGCTGCTGCACTAGTGAGTACTGAGTAATATACTTTAAAAAAAAATTAAACGCGGTCCGGCTGTTGCCGACGTCACATAACAACGTCAACCAATAGCCGCCCTTCCAGTCTGCACATTGCGGGTCCTGACTTTGTGTAACGGATGTGAGATGCAGGAAGTTCAGAACAGGACAGCAAGCAGTTGATTCCCCGGTAAGGATTCGGACTTCAGTCTGACAAGTGCTATTTATATTTGCAATATCATGCAAATAATACAGCCCTGCTGCGCAGCTAAAAACATCCTAATACAGATTCAAACTAGAAACCTATTAGCCTTAATCTAAGGGTTAATCTCACATGGTGCTAACACACTGCACTGCGTAAACTTGGGAGAAGAGTACATACATTGATCCCTTATAACAGTGACCTGTCACCTCCAGCTTTATATCCAGCAAACGACCGCAGTTAGTACCGCACTTAAAAGGCAGACCACTTAAAAGGCAGACCAGATTAAATCAAAATTAGGAAACAGCGAAAAAGAATGAAGTGTTTCTGGAAGTTCATTGTACCATTACTGATGTAAATATTTGCTTGCTCTTTTTCGATGTTTCCTAATCCGGTCTGACTTTTAAGTGCGGTACTAACTGCGGTAGTTTGCTGGATATAAAGCTGGAGGTGACAGGTCACTGTTATAAGGGATCAATGTATGTACTCCTCTTCTCCCAAATTTACACAGTGCAGTGTGTTAGCACCATGTGACGCCACTAACAGATTAACCCTGAGGTTAAGGCTAATAGGTTTCTTGTTTGAATCTGTTTTAGGGTGTCTTTAGCTGCGCAGCAGGGCTGTTTTATTTTAATATATTGCAAATATAAATAAAGGAAAGTGTGGCCAAAGACTGCCTGCACTGCATCAGTTAGCTATATGACCTATCTCTGTACAATAACAATTTAACTGTCACTTCAGTATCTCAGTCCAACGCTATAGTAAAGTACTAAAGTAATACTCAGTTTATTTATTTTTATGAACAGATACATAATAAATTACAGGCTATATACTCAACCAATAGGTAGTAACAGGTTGTAAATTGATATGAGAATGTTGTCAGAATTGCTTTTCTGTTTTTCTAGATGACATTTGTAATAACGATAATTTCCATCCTCTCTACAAGAAACAGAACTGTAAATATGTAAATGAAGGAAGAGAAACTTGCATTGATTTTTTTTAGTTTATTCAGTGATGAAAACAGAAGTAATTATCTAGAGTATAATTTATTTATTCAAGAGCCCATTTATGGGAGTGTAAACAAATCTGACTTCAGTCCAGGGTGTTAACAACTAGGTGGCTCTGCTTAATGCCTCCAGATTATTGTTAATTGATATTAAAAGGCTAAAGAATTATAGTTATTAAACATGATCTGTAATCCCTTTAGGCATGTTGATAATATATTGCTGCTTGAATAAATATGATATAAAAGCAGTGTAAATTTAAATTAACATCAGTTCTGCCCTTCTTAGTTATGGCCATGAGTAGAAGGAAGTACCTGACATTACAACCCATAAGTAGTAACAGTGAACCAATCAAACAACAAGTGTGTGTATATATATATATAAACAAGGTAAAGTCCAGCACCAATTCACCATATTATAAGGGTGCAAGCAGCCTCTGTCTCACCTGTGACAGATATTAATATTCAAAATAGAGATGGCTGCAGCACACCAAATCAGGTTTAAAGTATTTTTATTACAAGCAGTGAAATACAGGCGACGTTTCGGGCTTCTGCCCTTTCTCAAGCCAAGTGGCTTGAGAAAGGGCAGAAGCCCGAAACGTCGCCTGTATTTCACTGCTTGTAATAAAAATACTTTAAACCTGATTTGGTGTGCTGCAGCCATCTCTATTTTGAATATATATATATATTATACATAACTGTGTACACATGCTAATTCAACCCATCTGGGTGTATGCAAGTGTTTTGCAAGCCTGGTGAACATGAAAAAAAGTCAAATTACACCCTGACCAAAAAATATTATGGTCAAAAAAGGCCTAAAACCTGAGGGGGTGGGGGGTTGGGGGGGCAGCAAAATTTTAAATGTCTAGGGCAGCACAGAACCTAAATACGCCACTGGCAAATATACTTTAAAATTCAGCTGTTGCAAAGGGCTGTGTGTCAGCTGAAGTAAGTTGGTCTGTGAATTTTCTTTAAAGACTGTGGCAAATATACTTTAAATTCAGCTGTTCCCTATTTAAATTATGAAAGTTTTTTTTTACTTGACTGTCCCTTTAAGGTAGAGTTTGGGGAGGGGACATTGAGTAACCCGACCTACTATCTGTGCCAAGTCACCTATTACCTGTATTTTTGTGGAGGACAGATGTCAACCCTTTGGAGCCCTTACAAGGCAAGACCGCACATGGGAGCCAGCTTCCGGCTATGTAATCAGATGGCTGCTTCTTACAATCGCTGCAACCTCTGAGCTGGCAGAGAGATATCACCCTGAACTTGCTCGCTCGGGGTGATTGACAGACCCATCTAGCCAGGGCCGGATTGGGTAGCCGGGATACCGGGAAAAATCCCGGTGAGCCGCCGGCCGGCAGTTCAGCTGGGCTGGCTGCTGTATAAATTATTGCAGCTTTGCTAAATTGCTCACTAAGTTCTTGTTGCGAATTGCGGCCGCACTGGCCGGTAAGGTATCCACACCAGTCAGTCCCTGTTATACACAGTTAGTATAGTCCCCACTGCTGCAGCATACGTGTACTAGTAAAAGTTGTTATTAAAATTCTAAGTTATATTGTTAACCCCTTAACCCCCTCCGACCGCTGCTGCCTCACTCAGCAGTCTGACTCTGCAGAGTCCGCAACTAGTAACTTACTCCTCACTCACTGTGACTGTCACTTCACGATCACGATCACGAATCACTTAGCCAGTATAGCCCTTATAGCCAAATTATTTATAGAGCGGTGTGGATTGCCTTGCGAATCATAATTTCACTTAGACATTAACTGAGTCTGTGTCTGTCTCGGCTCACACACAGTCACAGTTTCAGTCTGTATTGTCACTCACACTGAGGGCCAGGGCCTGGGCCACACTGGCTGCTGGGCCGCCAGGGAGGAGGAGGATCATCATATGTGGGCCGGGTCAGCAGGTGGGGTGGGCCCGGGCCGGCGGCTGTGATGTCCCGACACTGTGAGTGAGTTAACTGTCTGTCTCACCACCACCAGCACCCCGTGACATAGTGGAGAGAGCCTCAGTCTGGGAGCAGTTGCGTCGCATCAACGTCATCAGTCAGTGTATCACTCAGTTGAAGCAGCCAGGCCATGGCACGTGGGGTCACGTGTGGACAGTGGGAGCAGCCAGCAGCCAGGGACTGAACTGGGTCTGAAGAGACGTCACCTCACCTCAGAGATGGGCCGACGGTGGGAACTTCAGGAACGGCGGCCAGCAACTTAGTTGGTAAAGTAATTTATTTGGGCAGCAGACAGGCAACATGACTGAGTCCAGGAGGGAGCCGTGTGGGAGGCCATGTGTGACAGACTTGAGTCAAGAACGAAGCCCCCAGCTGCCTGAGCTATTCAGAGACTCAGTCAGTCAGTGTCACCGACCGGCCTGTCAGATAGCTACAGGCCACTGGTTAGGGTCCTGGATCAGATTCAGAGAGATCATCAGACAGGGATCTACTTTGTAGAAAGGTAGGGACGACTATTAGGTTTAAAAATGTATGATATACTGTATATGAGTGAATGAATGTATATTACTGCCCAGTGCCTAGCTGAAGTGAAGAGAGTGTGTGTGACATTTGCCCAAATTGCCCTAAACCATAACCAGCTGAGCCCACGTCACTAAGCTTGTTTATATATGATAATTAATGTGTATTAAATTATTTACTGGTTACTAGTGTGTGTGTGCAAGTGTGCAACTGACACTGTGCATTATCTAAAGCTAAAGATCCCCCATAAAAGGTAAGTCAGGGTCAGGATAATATACTTACTATTGTTTATTTTAGGGGAAAACAAATGAGAAGGGACACAGCCAGAGCCAGTGGTAGTATATAAGACAAATATAGTGTAGTATATTTGTGTATATATGTAGTATATATGTAGCCAAGTGGGGTCAGAATGAAGGTAGTGTGATGGGCATTGTTTAGTTTATCATCAATAGAGGCTATATTTAGTTTTTTTTCAAAAAAACAGTTGGGTAATACACCCCCAAATTAATAAATTCATATGGTAAATAGATTAGTAACAAAATACAGAATTTGAGTTTATATCATATTTAACAACAGTTTATTGTTTTGTATAAAAGTTAAAATATATGTTTAACATTACCCTTAAAATTAGATAACTCATTTTAGATATTTAAAGTTAATATCACTGGGTTGCCATAAAAAAACTGGAGATATATAATATAAAAATATATATTTTTAATGTTGATAGGCACATTTTTTTGCCATAAAGAAAATTAGAACTCTGTATTTTGTTTTATAATTCTTGCTGGAGGGGGCATTGCTGGGGAGGGGCATGGCTGGAGGGGACGGGGCTGTGCCGGTCTATACAAATTCCCAGGGCCGGTATGATTTCCCAGTCCGGCCCTGCATCTAGCCTCACACGCTCACTCAAGTGTGTAACGGTACATACAGGAAATGGTCTGCCAGGAACAAACAACAGTTCAATAGCTTGTTCTATGGCTAGTTACCACCTGGGAGTAGCTTCTTTTAGCTCAATTGTGCTTTTCACAGAGAAAAAATTTCCTGAAATATATCAGTCTAAGAAGGTCAGTCCAGCCCTGAAATATCAGGCAATTCTCCTCTGAACAAGGGAACGGCAACCCCAGACAATCTTTTTGGCCACCTTTGGGCCTGGTCAGTGAGGTGCAGCCATATCCCTCTAAGCACATTGGACAGTGCACAAACGGGGTCCGCTGCCCAAATGTTGAAGACATTGTCCACACGCACTTGAATACATGTGGCCCTAAGTACTGCATCAAATGTCTATGTTGTGCAGTTTTTGCTGTTTGCTTTAAAGGAATATGAAGTCTTTAAAGGGATATAATGCTATAAAAGTTTCCAATTTACTTCTAATATCAAATTTGCTTAGTTCCCATGATATTCTATGCTGAAGAGATACCTAAGTAGATAGCGTGCACACGCCTGAAGCATTACATGATAGGAAATAATGCTGCCATCTAGTGCTCATGCAAATGAATGACATTCTTGCAAAACTGCTGCTATATAGTGCTGCATACATGGGCAGGCTCCTGAACGTACTTCACTGCTTTTCAACAGAAGATACCAAGAGAACAAAGAAAATGGAAAATATAAGTAAATGAGAAAATGTGTTTAAAGTTGCTTGCACTATCTAATCCCCAAAGAAAATGTTTGGGTTTCATAACCCTTTACAACTGATCACAATCTTATTACAAAAAAAACATACTTTACAAAAAGCAAAAATTTTTTAGATTTGATTTTTTGATACAAATAAGTAAGCAGCTGAACTCAAAGAACTGATGAATGCTGATTACACCGATTTTTCAACAAGAGGAGATAAAAGTCACCTTCTGTCATTGGTGGATATCATTATAATTGTGTGTCTGAGAATTATAATAAAATAAACTGCAAAGCTAAATCTTACCACTAGATGTCAGTAGTTTCCGCATTATCCAGTTCAGAAGAGATGTGTTGCATAACAGGAATTGACAGTTAACCCCTTAATGACCGGACCATTTTTCAATTTTCTTACCCTTAATGACAATGGCTATTTTTACATTTCTGCTGTGTTTGCGTTTAGCTGTAATTTTCCTCTTACTCATTTACTGTACCCACACATATTATATACCGTTTTTCTCGTCATTAAATGGACTTTCTAAAGATACCATTATTTTCATCATATCTTATAATTTACTAAAAAAAATGATAAAATATGAGGAAAAAATGGAAAAAAACACACTTTTTCTAACTTTGACCCCCAAAATCTGTTACACATCTACAATCACCAAAAAACACCCATGCTAAATAGTTTATACATTTTGTCCTGAGTTTAGAAATAACCAATGTTTACACGTTCTTTGCTTTTTTTGCAATTTATGGGGCAATAAATACAAGTAGCACTTTGCTATTTCCAAACCACTTTTTTTCAAAATTAGCTCTAGTTACTTTGGAACCCTGATATCTGTCAGGAATACCTGAATATCCCTTGACATGTATATATTTTGTTTTAGAAGACATCCCAAAGTATTGATCTAGGCCCATTTTGGTATATTTTATGCCACCATTTCACCGCCAAATGCGAGCAAATAAAAAAAAACTTTACATTTTTCACAATTTTAGGTTTCTCACTGAAATTGTTTACAAACAGCTTGTGCTATTATGGCAGAAATTGTTGTAAAAGCTTCTCTGGGATCCCCTTTGTTCAGAAATAGCAGACATATATGGATTTGGCGTTGCTTTTTGGTAATTAGAAGGCCGCTAAATGCTGCTGCGCACCACACGTGAATTATGCCCAGCAGTGAAGGGGTTAAATTAGGTAGCTTGTAGGGAGCTTGCAGGGTTAATTTTAGAGATCAGCCCCCACCTGACACATCCCACCCCCTGATCCCTCCCAAACAGCTCTCTTCCCTCCCCCACCCCACAATTGTTTTCTAAATACCAGCGTTAGAAAGATCCCATTGAAAAGATAGGATACGCAAATGGCGTAGGGGGATCTGCGGTATGGAAAAGTCGCGGCTGCAAAGTGAGCGTTAGACCCTTTCCTGACTGACTCCAAATACCAGCGGGCGGTAAAAACCAGCGTTAGGAGCCTCTAATGCTGGTTTTGACGGCTACCGCCCAACTCTAAATCTAGGCCTATGTAAATGCAACTCTCTGTTATGAGAGCATAGGATTCCTATTTTGTAATAATTTACTATGAAAATGCAACTCTCTGTTATGAGAGCATGGGACTCTTATTCTGTAATAAGTTGCTATGAAAATGCAACTCTCTGTTGTGAGAGCATGGGACTCCTATTTTGACATGGACTTGGATCCTGAAGGATTGTGGGAGATCATGGGTGGAGCAATGAGACTGTTTTTGTTTTACCTCATAACCATTGAGGATTCTGTGAAGTACACACCCATTCTCCTTATTTCCTGTTTTAACAGAGATGCCTAAAGAAATACCACACAAAACACTTTAGGTGTAAAAGAGATATTTTATGTACAGCTTTATTACATGTACAAAATGTCAGATGGGAGAAAATAAGAGAGATATGTTAATATTACTGTATTTAATGAATCAGTTGATCTGTAAATATGTCTGAGGTAATCAAAATAAGATTGTAAGGCTCCAGTTACTTCTAAATTATTTTATTAATGTATTATTCATTCCAGTTACTTCTAAATTATTTTATTAATGTATTATTTATTCCAGTTACTTCTAAATTATTTTATTAATGTAGTATTCATTCCAGTTACTTCTAAATTATTTTATTAATGTATTATTCATTCCAGTTACTTCTAAATTATTTTATTAATGTAGTATTCATTCCAGTTACTTCTAAATTATTTTATTAATGTATTATTCATTCCAGTTACTTCTAAATTATTTTATTAATGTATTATTTATTCCAGTTACTTCTAAATTATTTTATTAATGTAGTATTCATTCCAGTTACTTCTAAATTATTTTATTAATGTATTATTCATTCCAGTTACTTCTAAATTATTTTATTAATGTAGTATTCATTCCAGTTACTTCTAAATTATTTTATTAATGTATTATTCATTCCAGTTACTTCTAAATTATTTTATTAATGTATTATTCATTCCAGTTACTTCTAAATTATTTTATTAATGTATTATTTATTCCAGTTACTTCTAAATTATTTTATTAATGCCTTGTTCATTCCAGTTACTTCTAAATTATTTTATTCATGTATCATTCATTCCAGTTACTTCTAAATTATTTTATTAATGTATTATTCATTCCAGTTGCTTCTAAATTATTTTATTAATGTATTATTCATTCCAGTTACTTCTAAATTATTTTATTAATGCAGTATTCACTCCAGTTACTTTTAAATTATTTTATTAATGCAGTATTCATTGGTGTTAAATGCTATATTAATGTTAATGTTAATATAAAATGTGTATTGGTAACAGCACTGTCTTTATTGTTTGAATGTCATTACAAAACTTTATTGTTTGAATACAACTGCAAAACTTTATTGTTTGAATACAATTGCAAACAAATATATGTTTAATAAATATAACCATTGAAGATTCTGTGAAGCATACACCTATTCTCCCTATTATTTTCTGTTTTAACAGGTAACATTTCATCTGCTTACTGGCCTCCTGAATGGGGTCTGTAACGTATGCGTCACAGAGTTGGACATAGGTACTACATCAACACACTATGCTGGGCAAAGTACTGTGTGACGTATAGTTACTTCCAAATGCCGCAAGGGGTTAAAGTAATGCTACAGATATAACACAAATGGTGGTCACCTTTACATAGTTAATGAATTTTCAGTAGCTGCTCTTACTAAATTGAACATGTACCTTTCTCCCCTTATAGTGTCTTAGAGAATGGTTATTCTATACTTTAGGAAACAGTGCACCAATCTCTGCTATATAAGTAGAATGGTTTCACCTCTTATAGAAGAAATTGTGAGTACAATGTATAAGAAATTATAGAGAGACAGTGAGTAAATAATAATATAGATTGATTGATATAAAAGCAGTTTTACAGAAATAAGAAAATGCTATTAGTGATAATATAACAAGTATACTATTTTAATCCACATATATGCAGAGTATTCTAACAATTAATATTCTTGCAATAATAAAACAAAATATCATTGTATCCAATCCAACAGTCATGACTAATATCTGTAATAAGATGATAATCTAAATACACATATAAACAGATATATATGCACATGTATATACATATATACACACACAAAAATATATATTAAATATATATATATATATATATATATATATATATATATATATAAACACTTTGGAGCCATTTTCACTAAAACACATTTAAACATGACAGACATCCCAAGTCTCCCGGAAGCTCTGGGAGTCTCCCGCATTGAAATAGCTCCTCCCTGAAGCCCGCAAATTAATTGGACTATCCCGGAAGTTCAACCTACTAACCAATATAATTATGGTAATTTCTTCATCTAGTAACAGAGCGCGCATAACGTTTTCTTATGTGATCACATCACACAAAACAATCCGTTAATGCATGCTCTGTTACTAGCCAGTAACTGGTTTGTTTTGGTCTGTGCAATCGCTTATTGGTCCTTTCCGTTCAGCAGCTTTGTGATTGACTGAATAACTGCTGGCTGCTTCATTTGTATTCATCTGTGTTCCAGTGTAAATGCTGGTAACCACCCAGTAGTCAGATCATAACACAGAGGATTGAAGTAAGTGAGTGGCCGTTAAGAGGTCAGGTAGCCGTGGAGCAACCTATGCCTGTAACAGAGGGCAGGGTGTCTTGTAATGGTGAGAGATAATCTACAAAATTGTTTTCTAGTTCAGTTTTACAATTTCTGCCATGAGCTGTACAATTTTGTTACAAATATGTTACTCGGTCATAGTCGCTGCATTCCATGTCATAATTGTGATGATTATGGCTTACAGCTCATGAAAACTACAAATCCACAATCTCAGAAAATTAGAATATTGTGAAAAGGTGCAATATTTTAGGCTCAAAGTTTCCCACTCTAATCAGCTAATTAAGCCATAACACCTGCAAAGGGTTCCTGAGCCTTTAAATGGTCTCTCAGTCTGGTTCAGTAGGAATCACAATCATGGGAAAGACTGCTGACCTGACAGTTGTGCAGAAAACCATCATTGACAGCCTCCATAAGGAGGGAAAGCCTAAAAAGGTAACTGCAAAATAAGTTGGATGTTCCCAAAGTGCTGTATCAAAGCACATTAATAGAAAGTTATGTGGAAGGGAAAAGTGTGGAAGAAAAAGGTGCACAAGCAGGAGGGATGACCGCAGCCTGGAGAGGATTGTCAGGAAAAGGCCATTCAAAGTGTTGGGGAATTTCACAAGGAGTGGACTGAGGCTGGAGTCAGTGCATCAAGAGCCACCACACACAGACGATCCTGGTCATGGGCTTCAAATGTCGTATTCCTCTTGTCAAGTCACTCCTGAACAACAAAAAATGCCAGAAGCGTCTTACCTGAGCTAAAGAAAAACAGACCTGGTCTGTTTCTCAGTGGTCCAAAGTCCTCTTTTCTGATAAGAGCAAATTTTGCATCTCATTTGGAAACCAAGGACCCAGAGTATGGAGGAAGAATGGAGAGGCACACACTGCAAGATGCTTGAAGTCCAGTGTGAAGTTTCCACAGTCTGTGTTGATTTGGGGAGCCATTTCATCTGCTGGTGTTGGTCCACTGTGCTTCATTAAGTCCAAGGTCAACGCAGTCGTCTACCAGGATATTTTGGAGCACTTCATGCTTCCTTCCACAGACAAGCTCTATGGGGATACTGACTTCATTTTCCAGCAGGACTTGGCACCTGACCACACTGCCAAAAGCACCAAAACCTGGTTCAATGACCGTGGGATTACTGTGCTTGATTGGCCAGCAAACTCGCCTGACCTGAACCCCATAGAGAATCTATGGGGCATTGCCAAGAGAAAGATGAGAGACATGAGACCGAACAATGCAGAAGAGCTGAAGGCCACTATTGAAGCATCCTGGTCTTCCATAACACCTCAGCAGTGCCACAGGCTGATAGCTTCCATGCCACGCCGCATCGAGGCAGTAATTGCTGCAAAAGGGGCCCAAACCAAGTACTGAGTACATACAGTATGCATGCTTATACTTTTCAGAGGTCCGATATTGTTCTATGTACAATCCTTGTTTTATTGATTGCATGTAATATTCTAATTTTCTGACGGCTAGATTTGGAGTTTTGTCGGTAACGACCCGAAAAACTAATGCCGGCTTTTTTCTGGCTGCACCATAAAAATAACTCTGGTATTGAGAGTCCACATAAAGGCTGCGTTAGGCTCCAAAAAAGGAGCGTAGAGCATTTTTAACGCAGCTTCAACTCTCGATACCAGAGTTGCTTACGCAAGCGGCCAGCCTCAAAAACGTGCTCGTGCACGATTCCCCCATAGGAAACAATGGGGCTGTTTGAGCTGAAAAAAAACCTAACACCTGCAAAAAAGCCGCGTTCAGCTCCTAACGCAGCCCCATTGTTTGCTATGCGGAAACACTTCCTATGTCTGCACCTAACACTCTAACATGTACCCCGAGTCTAAACACCCCTAACCTTACACTTATTAACCCCTAATCTGCCGCCCCCGCTATCGCTGACCCCTGCATATTATTATTAACCCCCGTAAACCGCCGCTACTTACATTATCCCTATGTACCCCTAATCTGCTGCCCCTAACACCGCCGACCCCTATATTATATTTATTAACCCCTAATCTGCTCCCCACAACGTCGCCTCCACCTGCCTACACTTATTAACCCCTAATCTGCCCTCCCTAACATCGCCGACACCTAACTTCAATTACTAACCCCTAATCTACCGACTATTATAATTTATATTGTAGCTATATTAGGATTTATTTTACAGGTAAGTATTTAGCTTTAAATAGGAATAATTTATTTAATAAGAGTTAATTAATTTCGTTAGATTTAAATTATATTTAACTTAGGGGGGTGTTAGGGTTAGACTTAGCTTTAGGGGTTAATACATTTATTAGAATAGCGGTGAGCTCCAGTCGGCAGATTAGGGGTTAATGTTTGAAGTTAGGTGTCGGCGATGTTAGGGAGGGCAGATTAGGGGTTAATACTATTTATTATAGGGTTAGTGAGGCGGATTAGGGGTTAATAACTTTATAATAATAGCGGTGCGGTCCGCTCGGCAGATTAGGGGTTAATAAGTGTAGGCAGGTGGAGGCGACGTTGTGGGGGGCAGATTAGGGGTTAATAAATATAATATAGGGGTCGGCGGTGTTAGGGGCAGCAGATTAGGGGTACATAAGTATAACGTAGGTGGCGGCGCTTTGCGGTCGGCAGATTAGGGGTTAATTATTGTAGGTAGCTGGCTGCGACGTTGTGGGGGGCAGGTTAGGGGTTAATAAATATAATATAGGGGTCGGCGGTGTTAGGGGCAGCAGATTAGGGGTACATAAGTATAACGTAGGTGGCGGTCGGCAGATTAGGGGTTAAAAAAATTTAATCGAGTGTCGGCGATGTGGGGGGACCTCGGTTTAGGGGTACATAGGTAGTTTATGGGTGTTAGTGTACTTTAGAGTACAGTAGTTAAGAGCTTTATAAACCGGCGTTAGCCCAGAAAGCTCTTAACTAGTGACTTTTTTCCTGCGGCTGGAGTTTTGTCGTTAGATGTCTAACGCTCACTTCAGACACGACTCTAAATACCAGAGTTAGAAAGATCCCATTGAAAAGATAGGATACGCAATTGACGTAAGGGGATCTGCGGTATGGAAAAGTCGCGGCTGAAAAGTGAGCGTTAGACCCTATTTTGAGTGACTCCAAATACCGGAGGTAGCCTAAAACCAGCGTTAGGAGCCTCTAACGCTGGTTTTCACGGCTAACGCCAAACTCCAAATCTAGGCCTGAGATTGTGGATTTGGGGTTTTTCACAATTATGACAAATCATGGCTTGAACTATCTTGCTTTGCATGTAATGAGTCTACTCATATATTAGTTTCACCTTTAAAGTTGCATTAGTGAAATAAATTAACTTTTACACGATATTCTAATTTTTCGAGTTTCACCTGTATATGTGTGTATATATATATATATATATATATATACTGTATATATATATATATATATATATATATATATATATATAGATATAGATATAGATATAGATAGATCCCATAAAAACATAAAAAAAGGCACTCACTGTAATTTAACACCTTTGTCAAATGTCATACAAAATGAGCTTCCCAAAAAACGAAACCTCAAACAAACATTTGTTTCTCGTTTTTTGGGAAGCTCATTTTGTATGACATTTGACAAAGGTGTCAAATTACACCGAAACGTTATGTCGTTTTACTGATGATTTAAAATAAAATAAAATAAAAAAAATTATGAAGACCAGCGAGTGCCTTTTTTGATGGGATCTGGATTTATGGATTAAGTGCACCCTGGCAGCCGCATGATATTGTAAGACTAGGGATATATATATATATATATTTATATATATATATATATATATTTTTTTTTTTTTTTTAATATTTATTTATATTTATATACAGTATATATATATATATATATATATATATATATATATATATATATATTTATATATATATATATGTATATATGTATGTATATATATATGTATGTATGTGTATGTATGTATGTATATGTATGTATATGCATGTATATATATATATATGTATGTTTTATATATATATATATATATATATATATGTATGTATGTATGTTTATATATATATATATATATATACACACACACACAGTCATATGCACAAGTTTAGGCACCCCTGACAATTTCCATGATTTTCATTTATAAATAATTGGGTGTTTGGATCAGCAATTTCATTTTGATCTATCAAATAACTGAAGAACACAGTAATATTTTAGTAGTGAAATGAGGTTTATTGGATTAACAGAAAATGTGCAATATGCATCCAAACGAAATTAGACAGGTACATAAATTTGGGCACCTTTGTCATTTTGTGATTTGAATACCTGTAACTACCTAGCACTGATTAATTGGAACACACAATTGGTTTGGTGAGCCCATTAAGCCTTGAATTTCATAGACAGGTGCATCCAATCATGAGAAACGGTATTTAAGGTTGTTCTCTTTGACTCTCTGAAGAGTGGCAACATGGGGCCCTCAAAACAACTCTCAAATGACCTGAAAACAAAGATTGTTCAACATTATGGTTTAGGGGAAGGCTACAAAAAGCTATCACAGAGATTTAAGCTGTCAGTGTCCACTGTGAGGAACATAGTGAGGAAATGGAAGACCACAGGCACAGTTCTTGTTAAGGCCAGAAGTAAAATATCGGAGAGGCAAAGGCAAAGGATGGTGAGAATGGTCAAAAACAGCCCACAGACCACCTCCAAAGACCTACAACATCCTCTTGCTGCAGATGGTGTCACTGTGCATTATTCAACAATTCAGCGTATGTGAAAGTCATGCGGAAGAAGCCTTTTCTGCACACACGTCACAAACAGAGTCGCTTGAGGTATGCAAATGCACATTTGGACAAGCCAGCTTCATTTGGAAGAAGGTTCTTTGGACTGATGAAACAAAGATTGAGTTATTTGGTCAAAACAAGGGACATTATGCATGGCGGCAAAAGAACACAGCGTTTCAATATAAACACTTGCTATCCACAGTAAAATTTGCTGGAGTTCCATCATGCTGTGGGGCTGGGTGGCCAGTGCCAGTACTGGGAATCTTGTTAAAGATGAGGGTTGCATGGATTCCACTCAATATCAGCAGATACTTGAGAATAATGTTTCGGAATCAGTCACAAAGTTGAAGTTACGCCGGAGCTGGATATTTCAACAAGACAACGACCCAAAACACTGCTCAAAATCTACTTTGGCATTTATGCAGCAGAACAAGTACAATGTACTGGAATGGCAATCCCAGTCCCCAGACCTGAATATCATTGAAAATCTGTGGGGTGATTTGATGCGGGCTGTTCATGCTCGGCAACCATCAAACCTAAATGAACTGGATATGTTTTGCAAGGAGGAATGGTCCAAAATACCTTCATCCAGAATCCAGACACTCATTACAGGCATTTAGAGGCTGTTATTTCTGCTAAAGGAGGCTCTACTAAATATTATTGTGATATTTCTGTTGGGGTGCCCAAATTTATGCACCTGTCTAATTCCGTTTTGATGCATATTGCACATTTTCTGTTAATCCAATTAACTTTATTTCACTACTGAAATATTATTGTGCCCTTCAGTTATTTGATAGATCGAAAGGAAAATGCTGATCCAAACACCCAATTATTTATAAATGAAAATCATGCAAATTGTCAACGCTGCCTAAATTTTTGCATACGACTGTATATCTTTTCTATAAAATTATTAAAAATAATCAAATAAATATATATATATATATATATATATATATATATATATATATATATATATATATATATATATATATGAACCATGGATTTAAAAGGGCACTCACAGGTCTTTAAATAGTAATCCAAATGAATTTTTATTAATCATACATCAGGTTCATAGTGTAGTAGTCTACGTTTCAGCCCCTGATTGGGCCTTCTTCAAGACAAATATGTTACTCGGTCATAGTCGCAACAATTCAAACCGGCATCACAGCCGTTCTCCCAGAAGGAAAGCCTAATCAGGCAACAGGGGTACAGTATTTTGTTTCACAGGGATTTTTGATTGAGTGTCTGTGTAAGTTCATCCGAAGGTGCAGTTTTTGGCTTGTTTCTCCATATTCTGTAGTCAATTACATTGTATATTTCACACTCTCTATGCATAGGTACGCAGGTAAGCCTATGTCCACACTTTTGTCATTACTATTATTCCCCTTTTTCCTTCTTTCTCCTTTTTTGACTATCTTATATTCCCCTGTATACCTAATTTCACATCTTTTTACATATTGATTCCATGTTGATATATAACTTTATCTCAGTTTATGCTCTGTGTATAACCATATATTTCCCCAGTCTGTTATCCTTCACTGGACACTGTATGCCTCTGTCTCCTTAATCCCCCTTGTTCTTGTTATTTTGATATCTAAATCTCTGGACTAACATGGCTACTCCAATCAACGTGTGTGTGTATATATATATATATTTACTTTAGGATAAATAGAACATATTATTATGTGAAGAACATTGGAATGTGAAATATTCATATTTCATGTTGGGTTTAGCATCTTGAATAAACAAGGTCGGGTTAGGGTGCAAGTATGGGTGTTAGTTTTTTTCCAGTTTTTACACGTTTTCACACTCTATTGAAGTCTATGGGAGAATACGTTAATGCAGTTGTGATATTCAAATTTCAATTGTTTGCACGAGTTGGGTTTTCGCTCACACGCTAACTTTTTACTTTCAACTTGTAATATGAGTGCAACCCGATGCACGCAAAAAGCCTCTGTCTAGCGAAGTTAAAGCCAGAGTGGGAGAGTAAAATACAGGGAGTGCAGAATTATTAGGCAAATGAGTATTTTGACCACATCATCCTCTTTATGCATGTTGTCTTACTCCAAGCTGTATAGGCTCGAAAGCCTACTACCAATTAAGCATATTAGGTGATGTGCATCTCTGTAATGAGAAGGGGTGTGGTCTAATGACATCAACACCCTATATCAGGTGTGCATAATTATTAGGCAACTTCCTTTCCTTTGGCAAAATGGGTCAAAAGAAGGACTTGACAGGCTCAGAAAAGTCAAAAATAGTGAGATATCTTGCAGAGGGATGCAGCACTCTTAAAATTGCAAAGCTTCTGAAGCGTGATCATCGAACAATCAAGCGTTTCATTCAAAATAGTCAACAGGGTCGCAAAAAGCGTGTGGAAAAACCAAGGCGCAAAATAACTGCCCATGAACTGAGAAAAGTCAAGCGTGCAGCTGCCAAGATGCCACTTGCCACCAGTTTGGCCATATTTCAGAGCTGCAACATCACTGGAGTGCCCAAAAGCACAAGGTGTGCAATACTCAGAGACATGGCCACCACTGAACAAGACACACAAGCTGAAACGTCAAGACTGGGCCAAGAAATATCTCAAGACTGATTTTTCTAAGGTTTTATGGACTGATGAAATGAGAGTGAGTCTTGATGGGCCAGATGGATGGGCCCGTGGCTGGATTGGTAAAGGGCAGAGAGCTCCAGTCCGACTCAGACGCCAGCAAGGTGGAGGTGGAGTACTGGTTTGGGCTGGTATCATCAAAGTTGAGCTTGTGGGGCCTTTTCGGGTTGAGGATGGAGTCAAGCTCAACTCCCAGTCCTACTGCCAGTTTCTGGAAGACACCTTCTTCAAGCAGTGGTACAGGAAGAAGTCTGCATCCTTCAAGAAAAACATGATTTTCATGCAGGACAATGCTCCATCACACGCGTCCAAGTACTCCACAGCGTGGCTGGCAAGAAAGGGTATAAAAGAAGAAAATCTAATGACATGGCCTCCTTGTTCACCTGATCTAAACCCCATTGAGAACCTGTGGTCCATCATCAAATGTGAGATTTACAAGGAGGGAAAAAAGTACACCTCTCTGAACAGTGTCTGGGAGGCTGTGGTTGCTGCTGCATGCAATGTTGATGGTGAACAGATCAAAACACTGACAGAATCCATAGATGGCAGGCTTTTGAGTGTCCTTGCAAAGAAAGGTGGCTATATTGGTCACTGATTTGTTTTTGTTTTGTTTTTGAATGTCAGAAATGTATATTTGTGAATGTTGAGATGTTATATTGGTTTCACTGGTAAAAATAAATAATTGAAATGGGTATATATTTGTTTTTTGTTAAGTTGCCTAATAATTATGCACAGTAATAGTCACCTGCACACACAGATATCCCCCTAAAATAGCTATAACTAAAAACAAACTAAAAACTACTTCCAAAACTATTCAGCTTTGATATTAATGAGTTTTTTGGGTTCATTGAGAACATGGTTGTTGTTCAATAATAAAATTAATCCTCAAAAATACAACTTGCCTAATAATTCTGCACTCCCTGTAGTGCTCCACTCGTAATCTAGCTTTAAAGTGGTAGTAAATCCTAGCGTTTGTGGTATGCTAGGATTTACCAGTGGAACAAATAAAGGGCACTTTTAGTCATGAAGTATAAAATACTTCATGCTGAAAACTCCTTTATTTGTCTGAAGCATTCATCGCACTGAGCACCTTGGGCCGCCCGCAGCAGAAAGCTATTTTTCAGTGAGGTGATGTCTCCATCTCTTAGCCAATAGCCATGCGGGCCCACTGGAATTCTGCTGGATAGCAAGCACGCTATTGCTCACCTATAACCTCACTGCAAAATAGCATTTTGCCGTGGGCTGCCTCAGCGCTGCAGACAAATAAAACAAACATTTTTATACTTCATGACTAAACGTCCCCTTTATTTGTTGAACTGGTAAATCCTAGCGTTTTAAAAACGCTAGGATTTACTATCACTTTAAATAGGTATCATATACACTTATGTTTAAGCACAAAAATATTTATCTTGCTAAATTTATTGTTTCCTTTCGAATTACAAATGCACTGCTATCTCTAGTACTTTCCATCGGTACTGTCTAATTCTGAGAACAAAAACACACACAAATACACACTTACATGTATATATATGTATATATTCATAGGGATATATAGGTATAGATATATTTAAAAATAAAAAGAACATTGTCTTCTATGTCACATTCACAGAAAAATCACAGCACCCCTCCTGTCACTGGTGCACCTCACACAGAGCATAAAATGGTTGTGAATATAATGGTATAATTTTACATATTATTGCCAATAAATAACTTTTAAATGTACAGCTTTAAAAATAACAAATATATTATATATGTCCAGAAAGAAAAACTGAAGAAGCTGGGAAAGAGGATGTTCCCCGAATCAGAAGCCTTTTTGATAAATGCTGAAAAAAAAAGCAAAATACTGTTAATGAACACACACACATTATACACATGATTGCCACTGACTGCAAATGGAACACACACACATTATACATGTGACTGCCGCTGACTGCTAATGGAACACACACACATTATACATGTGACTGCCGCTGACTGCTAATGGAACACACACACATTATACATGTGACTGCCGCTGACTGCTAATGGAACACACACATATCATACGTGACTACCGCTGACTGCTAATGGAACACACACACATTATACATGTGACTGCCGCTGACTGCTAATGGAACACACACACATTATACATGTGACTGCCGCTGACTGCTAATGGAACACACACATATCATACGTGACTACCGCTGACTGCTAATGGAACACACACACATTATACATGTGACTGCCGCTGACTGCTAATGGAACACACACATTATACATGTGACTACCGCTGACTGCTAATGGAACACACACACATTATACATGTGACTGCCGCTGACTGCTAATGGAACACACACACATTATACATGTGACTGCCGCTGACTGCTAATGGAACACACACACATTATACATGTGACTGCCGCTGACTGCTAATGGAACACACAAATTATACATGTGACTACCGCTGACTGCTAATGGAACACACACACATTATACATGTGTAACGGGGTTTGGCCTAGGCCCACAATTACCCCTGTGGGTCTTTACCCCAGCTACCTCCATGTGCTCTGCAGGCTGATCCTGAGTCTCCGCTACCTGGGAGTTGGGGTACATGACTGTGGCAGTGCCTCCACCTGACTGGGCATCCAGGGCAAGAATGGGTTTCCCAGACAGGAACATAATAAATAACTACAACACACACAGTAATAACAGTAAAACAGTATGAACATGTATTAAAGGATTATGGTAAATAAAAATAAGGCAAGAAATACAGTGGCTAACTAACACACCGACTCTCTCTAACCAGGCCCAGCACCCTCCCAAACCACCTGCGAACCCACCCTCAGGCTTCACCCTAATGGCTGATGGGTACCAGTTGGTGCACATAAATGTTGGGGCCCTTTAAGGTAATCCACATGCATTTAAACAGTTGCAGCTCATAGGAAACTGCAATCCACAGGAAGAGCTGTTTATAAGTTTATGTGATGGACAGAATGCCCTGTCAGTATGACAAGGAGAGAGGATACTTCTTACCACTGACAGGATTCTGCACAGGCTGAAAGAAAACTCCAAGGTCTGCCAGTCATTTACTTTGTCTGCATTCTTCTCCACAGCTCTCTAACAGGGACAGACTGCAGCTGGCAGCATACACTAAATCAGCAGAGGGATGCTGTTACTTTACAAGATGAAGTCTGCAGCTCTCACACAGCCAGGCCTCACACACACACCTTCACTGCTCTGACATGTCTGCTTCCTCCTGTGTCTTACACTCTTCTTTCAGTTTCACTTGATCACATGACCAACCAGTCTAATAGTTGCCTAGGCAACTTCTCCTGCAGACTGTATACAGGTGTAAATGTTCAACAGGAAGGGCTACATTCTCCCCCTTGTAAAATCCTTGCCTTCCACTGGCAAGGTTCCACCAAGAGGTAAATTGAAAAAACAAAACATATAAATAATAATAAATGCACTAACAGTCCTATAAACAAATGTTAACTATCTTACAGTTTATTCTAGTACAGAGAGGTTCCAACATTCATAATGTCCGCAACCGCATACAGTAAATCAACCATTTTAGATTGTACCTGGGGCATATGTACATAACTGGGTTCTCCGACTTGATCGTAAGTAAGAACCCTGGGAGGCTGTCGTATTCTAGTACCCAGTCTCTGTTCTCTCTGAGGAAGTCCAGAATGTTCCTGGGAATCTTCAGCTCTGGCCACTTGGGTGGGGAGGTCACCAGATGCTTGAGACCCTGGCTTTCCCATGATACAAGAGTCTCCTTTTGGGGTCCCAGGCACAAAGTTGGGGCTGTTGGGATTCAATGTAGAGGAGGCTAAGGGAGGAGAGGAAGGAAAGTGCTGTGTTTCCTCAGCAGGAGGAGACCACCATTGATCATCAGCACTAAGAGCTTCTGGGGTCTCTACTGCCTCATTTTCAGGACTCTCCGTTGTGCTTTTCTCCCATTCACTACTACTCCCTTCCTCTTCATCGATATAGGCTATTGGTAGTAGATGGTTCCTATGCCAAGCTTTGATCCGGCCTTCTGGGCCTTTTATATTATACACTGGCAGCCCCTTTAGCTTAGACACAACTTCAAATAGGGTATCCTTCCATCTGTCTGCTAATTTGTGTTTCCCAGGTACCCCTAGATTCCGGAGGAGAACCTTATCTCCCGCTTGGACTTCCTGATGCTTCACTTTGGTATCGTATCTTCTTTTGTTGCGTTCCTCCATTTTTGCCGCAGCTTGAGTGGCCAACTCGTAGGCACTGTGAAGGTTTTGTCTGAGGGTCCTCACATACTGGAAGTGAGAGTCTGACTTTGTCCCATCTGGGGACACCCCCAACCGGACATCTATCGGTAGTCTGGCTTCCCTTCCAAACATTAGGAAATAGGGTGAGAATCCTGTAGACTCATGCCTTGTGCAATTATATGCGTGGACCATGGCTTCTACATGCTTACTCCAGGACCGCTTCTCTACTTGTTTCAGAGTCCCGAGCATGTCTAGGAGTGTCCTATTAAAACGCTCAGGCTGGGCATCACCCTCAGGGTGGTAGGGTGTTGTTCTGGACTTGTGAACCTGCAACATATCCAGCAGTTCTTTGATCAGCTTACTCTCAAAGTCTCTACCTTGATCAGAATGTATTCGATTGGGCAGACCGTAGTGCATAAAATATTTCTGCCAGAGGACCTTGGCTACGGTCACAGCCTTCTGGTCTTTAGTGGGAAAAGCCTGAGCGTATCTGGTGAAATGGTCTGTTACTACCAGAACATTCCCAATTCCGGTAGTATCATTCTCAATACATAGATAGTCCATGCACACAAGATCCAGGGGTCCTGTACTTCTCAGGTGGCCCATAGGGGCAGCTCTCACAGGCAGAGTCTTTCTCTGAATACATCTTCTGCAGGTCTTCACATAATGTTCAACATGTTCTCTCATGCGAGGCCAATAGAACCGGTCTTGTACCAGGCCATAGGTCTTGTCTACCCCAAGATGCCCATGTTGATCATGGAGAGCTCTCAGGACCATTCCCCGATATCTATGAGGTAACACTAGCTGCTTTCGACCAGGGTGGTCATGGTATTTTATAACTCTATAAAGGATTCCATCTTCTAGATGTAGTTTACTCCATTCTCTCCGGTACAAATCTCTTTGTCCAATGGGAAGGGAGCTCAGTAATTTAGGGTTCTTGGCTCTCATTGCCTTGAGGACTGTACCTATATACCAGTCCTGTGACTGGGCTTTCTTCTTGTCTTCATTGGTTATGTGAGACCACTGTTGGAGCATTGCTGGAGCACAGAATACCTCTGGTACGGCTTCTGGGGAGTGACATATGGAGTCTATTCCTCTGAGTTCAGAGAACTCATCCTGCCTCTCAGCCACTACATATGTTTGGCACAGGGCTCCTACCCCAGGCACAGGGATTTCTTCCCATTCCTCCTTTTCTTCATGAGGAGGAAGTCCAGGTCTGCGGGACAGAGCATCCGCACTGACATTCTTAGGGCCTGGCTTGTATTTAAGGCTGAAACTATAGTTTGACAATGCTGCCAGCCACCTATGCCCTGTGGCATCCAGCTTTGCTGTTGTTTGAATATAAGTAAGCGGATTGTTATCCGTCCTTACCTCGAATGTTGCTCCATATAAATAGTCATGTAACTTGTCCACAATTGCCCACTTGAGCGCCAAGAATTCTAGCTTATGGACCGGATAGTTTTTCTCTGCACCAGTTAGACTTCTACTTATGTAGGCCACTGGTCTTAACCCTTCTGGGTAGCTCTGATGCAATACGGCCCCTAGGCCTTCCATACTGGCATCAACATGGAGCACATATGGTTTCTCGGGATCTGAATATGCCAATACAGGAGCTTCTGTGAGTCTTTTCTTCAAGATTAAGAAGGCTTCTTCGCATCCTGAGGTCCATTTCTTTCCGAAGGAGTCTTTAGGACTTGGTGCCTTAACACCCTCTATAGCTGAGGTAGTCTTTAACAGGTTGTGTAGCTCTCGAGCAATCTTTGAATAGTCTTTCACAAACCTCCGGTAGTAACCGCAGAATCCAAGAAATGAGCGCAGCTCACTGATGTTATCTGGCCTGGGCCAGTTCATCACCGCTTCAATTTTGGTCGGGTCAGTTGTCACACCTTGTGCGGAAACAATGTGACCTACATATGTAACAGAGTTCTGGGCAAATCGACATTTGTCTATTGATAATTTCAGACCCTCTGCTTGGAGTCGATCCAACACCTTCAGCAATCGCTGTTCGTGCTCTTCTGGTGTCCTTCCAAACACTATGAGGTCATCAAGATAGACTAGGCACTCTTTGGGATTCATATCCCCCACAGTCTTCTCCATCAGCCTTTGAAAGGTGGCGGGAGCTCCAGTGACCCCTTGGGGCATCCTGGTAAACTCGTAGAATCCCAAGGGACAGATGAAAGCTGTCTTTTCCTGATCCTCCTTCTTCATGGGTACCTGATAATACCCAGACCTCAAGTCCAGGACGCTGAACCACTGGCTTCCAGAAAGGGCATCTAGCAGATCTTCTATCCGTGGCAGAGTATATTGATCTGGCACAGTCCTTTTGTTTAAAGTCCGATAGTCTATGCAAAGCCGGACTGTGCCATTCTTTTTCCTAACTACCACTATGGGTGAGGCATATGGACTTCTGGACTCTTTAATAATGCCAGATTCTTCCATCTGTTTGAGTATATCCCGGACATCTTCCACATCTCGAGGGGGTATTCTCCTTGATCTTTCTCTGAAAGGAGCTGGGTCAGAAAGTCTGATAGCATGTGTGGCACTCTTTGCACATCCCACATCCATTTCTTTCCTGGAGAAAACTTTCTCTCGAGTAGCTAATTTGGATCGGAGGCTATCTCTCCACTTTGGTGGTAGAGGAGAATCTTCCAGTTCAAAAACTATAGGTCCTTCATGATCACCTCCCTGTTCTGCCTTTACAGACATTACTGAAGAGACTTGGTCCAACAAGTGAATCACACCAATCTTCTGGTGACGATCAATTCTGATCTCTGTGGGTGTTAAGTTTCTTATCATTATGGGAAAATCTTTACACCAGTGATTCCGCCAGTCTTTCACCTCAGGTATGAGAGTCCACCCTTTTTTTGCATCCTCCTCAGGCAAGGACTCAATGAGGTATTGCCTGGTTCCTCCTGATATTTCATGGTGCATAGATGCTATGGCTCGTAGAGTCTTAGTCTCTCCAGGCCTTACAAATAAAGGTTCTTTCCCTGAGTAGTGGCATGATCCTGGTCTAGCTTGTAGGGCTAGTCGATGGCATTCTTTCCCTAGAACAGGGCTGACTTCCATCAGTCTGGTTAGAGATACATCTCCCACTTCAGTTAGGTAGGCCCTGAACATGTCCTGCACCATTCTTGCGTTGGTACCCAAAATTATTGGGGCGCACATTGTTTTCTTCATGGAGCATACAAGAGCTTCCAATTCCATAGGGCAGATCATTCCTGTGTTTAACTGTGGGATTGTTATTGTCACTCTTATACATCCCTCTACAGGCTGGGCCTGAGATCCCACTCCCCACAACTGCAACTCTCCTGCTGGCTCCAGGGGAATATGTTTTAGATGATGGTCATAGAAGTCTCTATTAATGATGGTGACCTGGGATCCAGTATCTAACAAGGCCGAGGCATGAATATCTTCTATTTGTAACTGTATCAGAGATTTGGGCCCGATCTTGGCCCCCACAGATAATATGGGTGTGGTTCTTTTTCCTCTTTTCCTGAAAGGACTGGTAGCTTGAGCCTCCTCCAGCTCAATAGCTAGCACATCCACTTCTGTATCTGATGAATTAGTGGGACACTCCCGCTTGAAATGCCCTGATTTTCCACACTTAAAACAGTTCCCTCGGGGGGACTGTTCCTCTGGGAATAACCTTCCTGTGGTCTCCCTGCGGTGCTGCCTCCTGGTAGGAGAATAATCTGTTCTTCTTGGCGATGACTTAGACAATAATTCTAATTTAGCTACCTTTTTTTTAAGGACGAACAGTTCCATATCCTCTTTATCTGCAGCTTTAGAAGAATTTCCTTTTTGTGGAGGAGATGGGGACATTTGGTTCTCCAGTATTTTTGCTTTTCGGATCAGTGTGGAATAGGACAAGACTTGATCATCCAACTTAACTCTTAACATGATCATGACTGGATCATTGCTAAGGCCTCCCTTCTGAATTTGTTTGGATAGTCGAGCATCCAACTCAGATGCAGTGACTGCTCCATTATGAAACAGTTTTCCCAGTGACAATTGTAATCGATTGATATAGTCTGAAGCTTTCTCATGTTCCTTCTGTTTAGTGGCTAGGAACTTGATTAATAGATCATCAGAGTCCTCAGATTTTCCATACGCATCCTGCAAAACTTTCAGGTAATCTTGTGCGGTAGCTTGTTCATTCACTCCCCTAAACAGCCTTATCATATTTGTAGCTGGGAAACGAAGACTCTCCATTATCCGTTGTTTTTTTATGTTATCCGTACAAGACCATTCTTCCAATAATTGTACAGCATTATCCTTCCAGGCCTTAAAGGGCTCCTCCCCGGCAGGAACAGGTTGATTCCCAGAAAACACTTTCAGCTTACGGTAACTGTGGGTATGGGTAGCTGTTACTATGGCTTCTGAGAGTTTTTGCAGTATTTCAGATATGTTACTCTCTCCTGAACTTGTGGTTCTCAATAGGGAATCGCCTGGTTTTGGGGATGTTGGAGATGAGGGAACCACTAGATCTGGGGTCTTAGGGGCAGTTGTCCCTTGCACACTGGAAAAGTAGACATTTCGTTTGGGGATGGCCCCAGTCTCTACAGGGGTAACCGGTAATCTCCTGGGGGGTTTCTCTGACAAAGGGGACAGAATCTGGGAATAACTTGATACATTAAAGTCTCTTTGGCCTATAGTGGAGGGTTGCTGCAGTGTAACCCCTTCCTCCTTATCAGGGAGAGCGTACACTAAGCGACATCCTTCAGGAGCTGTTTCAAGAAGGTATAGACATGTAGGCCTATGACGGCCTCTCAAATCTGCATGGGAATATACTAACATGTAAGTTTGACCGTATGAATCATGCAGGATGTCTCTGATGGTAGCCATCTCTATTCCCAGTATAATCTCTACGCACTTGGTGACATGTTTTATCTCACTATAGGGAGGTACCTGGCATATCATCACTGCATGATGCAATGGTACCTTCTGTTGCTGGGCCCAATCTGTTACAAATGGGAGTGTGGGCCGGGGAATTAACGGATCCTTACTGGGTGTACCCCAATTTATCTCAGCAGTACCACCAAATGTAACGGGGTTTGGCCTAGGCCCACAATTACCCCTGTGGGTCTTTACCCCAGCTACCTCCATGTGCTCTGCAGGCTGATCCTGAGTCTCCGCTACCTGGGAGTTGGGGTACATGACTGTGGCAGTGCCTCCACCTGACTGGGCATCCAGGGCAAGAATGGGTTTCCCAGACAGGAACATAATAAATAACTACAACACACACAGTAATAACAGTAAAACAGTATGAACATGTATTAAAGGATTATGGTAAATAAAAATAAGGCAAGAAATACAGTGGCTAACTAACACACCGACTCTCTCTAACCAGGCCCAGCACCCTCCCAAACCACCTGCGAACCCACCCTCAGGCTTCACCCTAATGGCTGATGGGTACCAGTTGGTGCACATAAATGTTGGGGCCCTTTAAGGTAATCCACATGCATTTAAACAGTTGCAGCTCATAGGAAACTGCAATCCACAGGAAGAGCTGTTTATAAGTTTATGTGATGGACAGAATGCCCTGTCAGTATGACAAGGAGAGAGGATACTTCTTACCACTGACAGGATTCTGCACAGGCTGAAAGAAAACTCCAAGGTCTGCCAGTCATTTACTTTGTCTGCATTCTTCTCCACAGCTCTCTAACAGGGACAGACTGCAGCTGGCAGCATACACTAAATCAGCAGAGGGATGCTGTTACTTTACAAGATGAAGTCTGCAGCTCTCACACAGCCAGGCCTCACACACACACCTTCACTGCTCTGACATGTCTGCTTCCTCCTGTGTCTTACACTCTTCTTTCAGTTTCACTTGATCACATGACCAACCAGTCTAATAGTTGCCTAGGCAACTTCTCCTGCAGACTGTATACAGGTGTAAATGTTCAACAGGAAGGGCTACACATGTGACTGCCGCTGACTGCTAATGGAACACACACACATTATACATGTGACTGCCACTGACTGCTAATGGAACACACACACATTATACATGTGACTGCCGCTGACTGCTAATGGAACACACACACATTATACATGTGACTACCGCTGACTGCTAATGGAACACACACACATTATACATGTGACTGCCGCTGACTGCTAATGGAACACACACACACATTATACATGTGACTGCCGCTGACTGCTAATGGAACACACACACATTATACATGTGACTGCCGCTGACTGCTAATGGAACACACACATTATACATGTGACTACCGCTGACTGCTAATGGAACACACACACATTATACATGTGACTGCCGCTGACTGCTAATGGAACACACACACATTATACATGTGACTGCCACTGACTGCTAATGGAACACACACACATTATACATGTGACTGCCGCTGACTGCTAATGGAACACACACACATTATACATGTGACTGCCGCTGACTGCTAATGGAACACACACATATCATACGTGACTACCGCTGACTGCTAATGGAACACACACACATTATACATGTGACTGCCGCTGACTGCTAATGGAACACACACACATTATACATGTGACTGCCGCTGACTGCTAATGGAACACACACACATTATACATGTGACTGCCGCTGACTGCTAATGGAACACACATACATGTGACTGCCGCTGACTGCTAATGGAACACACACACATTTATACATGTGACTGCCGCTGACTGCTAATAGAACACACACACACTTATACATGTGACTGCCGCTGACTGCTAATGGAACACACACACATTATACATGTGACTGCCGCTGACTGCTAATGGAACACACACACATTTATACATGTGACTGCCGCTGACTGCTAATGGAACACACACACACACATTATACATGTGACTGCCGCTGACTGCTAATCGAACACACACACATTTATACATGTGACTGCCGCTGACTGCTAATGGAACACACACACATTTATACATGTGACTGCCGCTGACTGCTAATCGAACACACACACATTATACATGTGACTGCCACTGACTGCTAATGGAACACAAACACATTATACATGTGACTGCCACTGACTGCAAATGGAACACACATACATGTGACTGACGCTAACTGTTAATGGAACACACACACATCATACATGTGACTGCCACTGACTGCTAATGGAACACACACACATTATACATGTGACTGCCGCTGACTGCTAATGGAACACACACACATTATACATGTGACTGCCGCTGACCGCTTATGGAACACACACACATTATACATGTGACTGCCACTGACTGCTAATGGAACACACACACATTATACATGTGACTGCCGCTGACTGCTAATGGAAAACACACACACATTATACATGTGACTGCCGCTGACTGCAAATGGAACACACACACATTATACATGTGACTGCCACTGACTGCAAATGGAACACACATACATGTGACTGCCACTAACTGTTAATGGAACACACACACATTATACATGTGACTGCCGCTGAATGCTAATGGAACACACACACATTATACATGTGACTGCCGCTGACTGCTAATGGAACACACATTATACATGTGACTGCCGCTGACCGCTTATGGAACACAAACACATTATACATGTGACTGCGGCTGACTGATAATGGAACACACACACACATGATACATGTGACTGCCACTGACCACTTATGGAACACACACATTATACATGTGACTGCCGCTGACCACTAATGGAACACACACACTATACATGTGACTGCCGCTGACTGCTAATGGAACACACACACATTATACATGTGACTGCCGCTGACTGCTAATGGAACACACACACATTATACATGTGACTGCCACTGACTGCTAATGGAACACACACACATTATACATGATGTGACTGCCGCTGACTGCTAATGGAACACACACACATTATACATGTGACTGCCGCTGACTGCTAATGGAACACACACACTTTACACATGTGACTGCCGCTGACCGCTTATGGAACACACACACATTATACATGTAACTGCCGCTGACTGCTAATGGAACACACACACATTATACATGTGACTGCCGCTCAGGGCCGCCATCAGGGGGTGACAGGGGTGACTCCTGTCAGGGGCCCAATGGGCTAGGGGGGGCCCCATGAGGCAAGAACTAAAAAAAAAATTTTTTTTTTTTTTTTAATTTTGGCAGCCACCAGTGGGTACTACAGCAGAGTGCTAATTGAGCATGGGAAATGTTATTACAAGGAGTAAAGTATTAGCATTTGAGAGGATTTCTGAGTGTGCACTAAACCACTATGCACAGTGTGAGACAAACTTGGCACTTTGTTTGTACAATGTGTGCCTGAGTCAGAAAACTGATCACTTTCATTTGCAGAGGAGGTAGGAATTACTTAGCAAATGTTTTTTATTTCTTTGTGCAATTTAAGATTGTAACTTCAGTGTGGTAGTAGTTGTATGGTGGGGCCAGGGGTCCATAAAAACACATTTTTTTTAGCAGCAGTGTATTTATGATTATTTGACAATGCTGTAGAAATTCTATATTTAAAACCATGCAGAAATGTTTCCTCCTCAATACACAAATGATATATATTAGATTCCAGTTTACTGCCCCTTTATGCAAGGACTGTCCAGATACAAGGAGGCATTTTATCTAAGATTTTTACATCTGCATAACATGTTATTCTCTCAGACTAAGGCCTAGATTTAGAGTTCGGCGGTAGCCGTCAAAACCAGCGTTAGAGGCTCCTAACGCGGGTTTTTTACGCACTCCGGTATTTAGAGTTTATTTACCGCGACTCAAAATACACCTAACGCTCAACTTTCTACCGCCACCTCAGACCCAGTAGTAAACATATACCGCACAAAAAAACATCCACGAATCACAAAACAAATATTACACAAAGTACACTTACACTCATACAAACACAACACTATCTTTATTTTTCGTATTTTTTATTTTTTCTTTAAAATACAAAGGATTAAAGTTGCGAGATCTCGGGTGTTTGAAAAAAATCCACACAAATCCATTTTCCCATTGACTTACATGGACATACGGGAAAAGACCCTCATATACCTACATCTAACGAATAACATTATCACAAACATACACTCATCGATGCATACAAACAATATACACCACATTACATACACAAAATATTTATTTATTACAAAAAGAACACGATTTAGTTACTTTTTCACACAAGCTCATGACGTCACTCACTTTACGAGGAAAACCAGTCTTAGAAAAAAAAATATAGAAATCTTTGGAGCCTCCATTGACTTCTATTGGGAAGACGTGCTCGTGCACGCGAAACCCTCATTTCCCTAACGCACGCAAATAGCGTAGACTGAAAAACTCCAAATACCAGCGCTAGAAAATACATGATTTCATGCGTTAGACCCAGCTATGATAAATAGATAAAGAAATGACTATTTCCCTATGGTGGACTTATGTTTTTTAATATTAAATATTCACCACACCATAAATATTTTTAACACTTTTAGATTACATCAACTACAAATCCCCATCACTAGTAACACATTATTATTTCAATAAAATTACATTTACAATTAAAATAAAATTCAATACACATTTCTGGATTCACAAACACTACACAATGGGAAACATCTCTCATTTACCTTTATTATTGCATTTCTGTTATTCAACTCATATGCTTGCAGCAACTGCATATCTACATAGGCTTAACACATGATCACTCATGGATGCACATACATTACTTTTAACATTCACTCATACATGTGCATTCAAATGATGGGGGAAAAACACATTACATTCTCTCTAGGAATCACAAAACACAACATATGGATTTTACTGTACTTTTAACATCATGATTCCATCACCAGAAACCATTAGGAATTACGTACAACAAGAACATCATTACACCAGATTACAGATGTCACTTTATGGGAAGGAACAACAATGCCAGACCGCTATATAGAAGTCAGCATATGTGGGACACAATCACAATATATACGTACATGTACATAACACGCATCACCCATCACGCAACCACAAAGCACACATTTAGATTTTATTCAGCACACAATAACAATGTAGCACAATACAACAACACAATGAGGATTTCACAACTACATAGGCAGGTTAATAATATCATGACGTCATTAGAAGATTCAACCATACACATCACAGATTCACCACTGTACCGCCCCTTTAGGAACTTTAACACTCAATACTACAATACAACATATACGTAAAACACACTTTTGAACAACATTATTATGGAGATTTCAATGGGACAATTAAGAAATATTGTCAGATCGCACATCAATTATATATATAATACTACAGATGACAGCCGGAAGTTATTCAGTATTCGTGCAATTTTTATGGGACGCATACAATATCGTCAGATCGAAAATCAATTATATATATAATACTACAGATGACAGCCGGAAGTTATTCAGTATTAGTGCGATTTGAAAGGGACGCGTACAATATTCACATCTCGGCAATCACTTATATATACAATACTACAGATGACAGCCGGAAGTTATTCAGTATTAGTGCGATTTGAAAGGGACGCGTACAATATTCACATCTCGGCAATCACTTATATATACAATACTACAGATGACAGCCGGAAGTTATTCAGTATTAGTGCGATTTGAAAGGGACGCATACAATATTGACAGCTCGGCAATCACTTATATATACAATACTACAGATGGCAGACGGGAATTTCGGAATTATTATTGCGATTTGAAAGGGACGCGTACAATATTGACAGCTCGGCAATCACTTATATATACAATACTACAGATGACAGCCGGAAGTTATTCAGTATTAGTGCGATTTGAAAGGGACGCATACAATATTGACAGCTCGGCAATCACTTATATATACAATACTACAGATGGCAGACGGGAATTTCGGAATTATTATTGCGATTTGAAAGGGACGCGTACAATATTGACAGCTCGGCAATCACTTATATATACAATACTACAGATGACAGCCGGAAGTTATTCAGTATTAGTGCGATTTGAAAGGGACGCATACAATATTGACAGCTCGGCAATCACTTATATATACAATACTACAGATGGCAGACGGGAATTTCGGAATTATTATTGCGATTTGAAAGGGACGCGTACAATATTGACAGCTCGGCAATCACTTATATATACAATACTACAGATGACAGACGGGAAGTTCTGAATTATTATTGCGATTTTAAAGGGACGCATACAATATTGACAGCTCTGAAATCACTTATATATACAATACTACAGATGTTACTTTATCATTTACAAACAATATTGCAGCAACATTGATCGATCACATTCGATGCACATTATACACAACTATGCACTTTCATTCATGTTAGCCTGGACGTGTGCTTGTTACTATAACATCGCGTTTAGGAAATATTGATTACGCATATGATCAAACATTACAAACATGCACTGTATGTGTGATATTTGACACTTTCACATTGAGAATCATTGTTTGAAACTAACATTTCAGCAAACAACAAATAAACGCCCACTGTCAAAGCATTCGCGCCGCTCACATACAAACAGGTGAATACAATCAGCAATCATTACAAACTCACTACCATTGGACTAATTGTACTATAAATCCCCCAAACAACATGGCCAATGCATCACTTGTGATCCACATCAGATCAAGTGCTTACCTTGTTACGCTGTTTTGAAAGATGGATGACGATGACATGGTAGACGCTGCTGGTGGTGCTATTGGCGAACTAGCTGTTGGTCGAATCAGGCAGCCTCGGCGGCTCAGACCGAGACGAAGGGGTCGTCTGGTTCGAGGTCCTCGTGTCTACAGGGTGAGACCCACCTTGGAAAACATGAGTGACTTTGAGGTTTATGATAAGTATCGGCTCGATCGCGAACAGCTCATTGGCCTTTACGATCTTCTTAAACCTCATTTGGAGCCACGTATACAAATAAGGACTGCTGTTCCCCCCATGAGTAAGATGCTAAGCTGTCTATACGTCCTGGCCTCCGGGAGTTTTCAATCCGGAGAACTGTACATGCATGGCCTGGCTCAAGGTACATTCTCTGGGGTGTTTGATAACTTTCTGAACGCCATGGTACGTATCAGTAAGCAATACATAGGATTCCCACAGAATGATGGTGATTGGAGGCGCCTGAAGCGGGAATTCTTTGATATTGCTCAATTGCCCAATGTCTTGGGAGCCATTGATTGTACCCACATTGCGCTGCGTGCTCCAATTGATGACTTGCCCTTCAGAAATCGCAAACATTTTCATAGCCTCAACGTGCAGTATGTTTGTGACGCACGGATGAGGATTATGCATGTGTATGCGAATTTTGGAGGTGCTTGTCATGATGCCCGCATCCTCTCTCTGTCGTCCCTGTGGAGACAGTTTGAGGAAAGACAAATGCCCCCTGGTTATCTCGTTGGTGAGTATTAGTGCACAACATGGTTAATTATTTTGACAATTGCCCCTGTATTTTTTAACTGTTAGCGTCATGTTCAGCTATAGGATTAAATTTAACCATTTGTTATTTACCGACGCTAATGTCTATTTTTATTGAAATGCAGATATGTAGCATGTCTTACCTTAAGTGTTCAGATAGAGAATGCAATGTAAACATGTAGTTAGCATTTTACACAAGGTTTGGTTTAGGAGAAATACGCATATGTAGCATGTCTTAGATGAAATGGCAAGATATTATCTCATGCAATTTAACCCTGTCATTGTCTATTTCTGCTAATGTCTAGTTTTATTGAAATGCAGATATGTAGCATGTCTTACCTTAAGTGTTCATATAGAGAATGCAATGTAAACATGTAGTTAGCATTTTACACAAGGTTTGGTTTAGGAGAAATACGCATATGTAGCATGTCTTAGATGAAATAGCAAGATATTATCTCATGCAATTTAACCCTGTCATTGTCTATTTCTGCTAATGTCTAGTTTTATTGAAATGCAGATATGTAGCATGTCTTACCTTAAGTGTTCATATAGAGAATGCAATGTAAACATGTAGTTAGCATTTTACACAAGGTTTGGTTTTGGAGAAATACGCATATGTAGCATGTCTTAGATGAAATAGCAAGATATTATCTCATGCAATTTAACCCTGTCATTGTCTATTTCTGCTAATGTCTAGTTTTATTGAAATGCAGATATGTAGCATGTCTTACCTTAAGTGTTCATATAGAGAATGCAATGTAAACATGTAGTTAGCATTTTACACAAGGTTTGGTTTAGGAGAAATACGCATATGTAGCATGTCTTAGATGAAATGGCTAGATACAGATTTATATATAATTTTTTAAATTTTTTTTATGTTTCTGACAACTTTTAATATGGATTATGGTTTTTAAAAAATATATTTATACAACAATATACTAGTTTAAGTATTCTTTTTGAATTATGTTCTGTTCTAAATTTATAGGTGATTCTGGGTACATGAGCCGGCCTTGGCTCATTACCCCCTTGCGTAGCCCAACTGATGTGTCTGAGGAGCGCTACAATAGGGCTCATAAGAGAACCAGGGCGGTGGTTGAAAGGATGTTCGGGCTCCTGAAGATGAGATTCAGGTGCCTGGACCGTTCTGGAGGAGCACTCCAGTACAACCCAAAGAAGGTGGCTAAGATCGTTGTAGCCTGTAGCGTCCTGCATAATATTGCACAGCGGGCTGGGATGCTGCAGGCCGTCCCGGTGGACAGAGACCTCCTCAGAGATGAGGAGGATGATCCTGTTCTAGAGGGGGAATTCCAGGACGAGGGACTTGATGTCAGAGCAGACGTCATCAACCGCCACTTTAGACGGTAAATAATAGAAGTTACACTGGAGTATTTTCAATACATGTGAACTCTAGGGAAATGACAAGTAGAGAATTGTGCAAACATGTTAGTATTGATCAAATGTTAGAATAATATTTATTTCTCATAATATAGGTGATGCTCTGGGCATTGGGTCCTATAGCGAGTCTTTGCCACCTGGTTTTTATAGAGGACATCAGATGGTAAGTAGAAATGTATGGACTGTTGCTGGCATGATTTGTACACAAATACATAATATGGCATACATTTTTAAAAATATAACTTTGTTTACACATTACTTATGTACATAATCAGAAAGGGATACTCTAGAATGACTATGGTTCAATGTCACACAGAGGTTTGTTCTGCTCAATATGACTCATCTTCACACTTGATAGAAAATAACACAGGTTCATACACAGGCTTAGTAAGCTAGTGATAGATATTTATTATGAAATGGGGGGTGGGAGAGGGGTACAGAACTGATTCACACACTTGTATGAAATCTTTATATATAATTTCTTACATTAGGGAGATGACTTAATATAAAGACTGAAAGGGAACAATTTGAAGCCTGACAGTGAAGATTTCCAAGACTGACAGTGGGGAAAAAGCCAAGATTGAAATTGAAGTATACCAATGGGATCATGTCTGGCATATTTAAATTCTGCTGACCTTGAAAACCATACAAAGACATGTTCACATGGTAAGTGCAAACTATTTGATAGAATAAGGCTGTGGAGACATCCTATTGGAGACACTTAGATGATTTTCTATTTTGTAGATGGTATTTCCCAGTCCTCTATTTAATGAACTGATGAATAAGACACCTATTGAAGATCAACTGTTTACCCCTGAATTGACATTCAAAGACCATGCATTGTCCAGGTTGGTGTACCAATGCATGCTAGTGAAGACTGTAGAATATTAGTAGCTTACATACATTAGTCATATTTAGTTCTTAATTAGATATTTAGGGATCACAATCAGACACTTAGATGATTTTCCTTTTTAGATGGTATTTCCCAGTCCTCTATTTAATGAACTGATGAATAAGACACCTATTGAAGATCAACTGTTTACCCCTGAATTGACATTCAAAGACCATGCATTGTCCAGGTTGGTGTACCAATGCATGCTAGTGAAGACTGTAGAATATTAGTAGCTTACATACATTAGTCATATTTAGTTCTTAATTAGATATTTAGGGATCACAATCAGACACTTAGATGATTTTCCTTTTTAGATGGTATTTCCCAGTCCTCTATTTAATGAACTGATGAATAAGACACCTATTGAAGATCAACTGTTTACCCCTGAATTGACATTCAAAGACCATGCATTGTCCAGGTTGGTGTACCAATGCATGCTAGTGAAGACTGTAGAATATTAGTAGCTTACATACATTAGTCATATTTAGTTCTTAATTAGATATTTAGGGATCACAATCAGACACTTAGATGATTTTCCTTTTTAGATGGTATTTCCCAGTCCTCTATTTAATGAACTGATGAATAAGACACCTATTGAAGATCAACTGTTTACCCCTGAATTGACATTCAAAGACCATGCATTGTCCAGGTTGGTGTACCAATGCATGCTAGTGAAGACTGTAGAATATTAGTAGCTTACATACATTAGTCATATTTAGTTCTTAATTAGATATTTAGGGATCACAATCAGAAAAACGAATACATATTATAGTTGATATAGAGGTATTTGAATGGACATGAAATATTACATTTATGTTCAGCATACATATATTGTTTACATGTGATATACATTATTATGTATAAATTTAATTTTTGAAATTTAAATATTATTTTTAATCAACAATATAATGGTGTATGTATTTCATTAATTTAAAATGAATGTAATGATTATGTGTAAAAAATGTTGATCAAAGTTAGAGCATAGACACCATATGATTTTAAATGTATTTTATGAATATTTTACAACGTGTGTATTAACTTTGTTCCATTTTTATTATTTGTCATTTCAGATTGGCATCTGATGACTTCATGGAATATTTAATTATTTTCTATTAAATATATATTTTTTTTTTAGCAGATTCTAATATATATCAATATAATCTGTAAATAAATAAAACTTGGACTCCCATGACTGATAGTTGGCTATTTGACAAGCACATGCATAAGAGAAAATAATGCATTAATAGTAGAAAATAAAATTCTTCAGAGAATATTAAAAGATATATTTTAACATTAATTGGGGAGTCATATTCTTCAATGCTTTTATATTGAAAAAGTATATATTAAAAATATTTAGGATATGTATTAATATTATGATTGTTTTAACATTTAATAAGGTGAAGTGGTTCAATTACATGAAAGTGACAGTGTTGTTGAATGTAAAAAGAATTGTATAAGATCATGTATCTTCCTTAGGTATCTCAAAACATTATTAGAAAATATTTTACAATTATTACATTTATAAATGGTAGGTCATTTAACTTTATAATTTTTAATAATTAGTTATTGGATGCCAGGTTAATCTATGTAATTTTCTAGTGGAGTCATTTAACTATACTTAGTAATATTATGTATTTATTACAATCTTACCTCTTGGGTTAGACATCAAATATCTATATAGAATGTAATTTCCCCTTTAGTTTATTTTGTCAATGTTAAATCAAAATACAATATGTTTGGGTCCTTAAAGGGGTCATTCAAAATGTATATTTTGTATACATTGTTACAAATATCATACAAGAATTTAAACATATTTAGAATGTACTATAGAATTACATTCAGTCTTTAAATATACTTGTTAAAATAAAAATAAATGCACATATCTTAGTCAATGATATAAGGCATCTATATGCAAACAACAATCAGCATCAAAATAGCCTATGTAGAGATGTATTTAATCCACGAATATATATAATTACAATATAATAATTGAATAACAAAACATATAAAGTTGGTCAAATATAAGATTATGATACAAAATGCATACATAACATATAGCTTAATGTCCCTCTACGCTGAAGGCTAAAAAAGACCTCATTTAATAAATATATTTCAGTCAGTGTGTAAAACAATCTAGAAGTTAATCTAAATTTGCTTTACTCATATGTTAGACTCATTTAGCAAAAGGAAGGTGCCTAGGTTTATGATATATTAAGCATTATTGTGAAATGTTTATTTAAAGGGACATGAACTCAAAATATACTTAAAGGTAGCCATTTAAAAAAACCAAGATTTATACATTCTGAATGAGTATTCTATTTTAATCAACTTTAAAACTTGTCTCATATTATGAATGCTCATTGTGATGTTGCTATCATTACTTTAGAAATAAGGCAGTAAATATCTAATTTATTTGCTTCAGTACTCTGGACAGAACTTGATTGTTTGGAATAATTGATGCAACAATCGTCAAGGACAACCCAGGTTTTTATTAAACAATTGTCCGTAATATAAAATATCATTATTGTTTTTCAAAGAAACATAACAAGATAACTTAACATTTGATAATCGTATTAAATAATAAAGTTGATTAACATTTCATGCTCAATCACCAATGGTAAATTTTTTTGGACAGTGTCCCTTTAAGAGCTTGAAATAGTGTATTTACTTCTCTTCCTATCTTGACATACTTTGCTTGAAAAGCATATCGAGATAGGCTCAGTAGATGAAGATTGGTGGATGCACAGAGATGCCTTATGTGATTGGCTCAACCATGTGCATTTAAATTTCTTATGTTGAGGATATATAAATACTAAGAGAAAATGATTTACATTTTAAAGTCTAAACAATCTTCTATCTCTACAGATCATTTGATACAATTGTTTGTAATGTCTCTTTAAAACTAAAGACGCCATTGCACAATAACATATATGAGCACTTCAGAGAAATACAAGCTCGAGGTTTATTTGCGAATAACAAAGCTGTAGTTTAACATTAATAAACAGATTATCAAAGTTACTGACATTCTTCCCGGAATTTTAACATTAATAAATATTGCGTGGGAAACGCATCTTCAAACACCAGATTAGCATATTTAAACATTAGTGTAATGTCACGCAATAGCACACAATCAATGTGCATTATAAATACATTTAATAGAGCAATGTCAATACTTCACAATAAATTTATTTAAAGAACAATAAAGACATACAATATTAAATGTGTATTTGTATTAAAGAAACAGACCGTTATTAAACCGAGAAATGTCTACAACATTAATAATGTGACAGGATTAGATTTTAAAGAGTATTTAATCATTAATATTTCACGGATCACGGATATTAAATCTGCGTCACACATATCCGCATGACAGGCCCATGAGTTACAAATAAGTCTACATGAAAAATGAAGTTACAGCACCACCAAGCGGTATGTGTAAGGAAGTTACTAAGATATGAAACATTAAGGAACGGCCAATCAGAGTTCATCACACAAACACAACTTGAGTCAGGATGGTCTCACAGACATTATAACAATATTTCAAACTTTTATCCAATCAGATGTACAGATAAATTGTCCCATGGTGCATCTCATGTTTACTTCACCATATAAAAGTCCATTACACGTTGCCATCTTTGTCAGTTCTCTAATGCCTGCAGGCAATATATATTATTATTATACAACCCAGCAGGCATGTCAGTTCCCAGGTTCACCAAGGAGGAGAGCGCTGCACTGGTCCACGCCGTCAAGGACTTTTATCCCCAGCTGTTTGGGAACAAGAGGAGCTCGACAGATGCGCCTGTTAAGAAGGCCCTCTGGGAGTCTATCACCAATGCGGTTAGATTGGTGTGTGACGTCCAGAGGACCCAGGATCAGATCATGAGGAGATTCGGAGATATGAGGTTGCGTTTATCGAAAAAAGTCAACCTCATAAGGGACTGGGTACAAGCCCGTAAAAGAGGGGGCCAAAGAAAGGCCCCGCGGAAACTGTACCTACTCCCTTATGAGGTGACTTTATGCGAGCTCCTCAATCTCCGGGTCCCCAAAAGATTTAGATCCTCGCCATCCTCGGCCTCCTCTTCTTCCCTCCCAGCTGCGGGATCTGAAAGTCCTGACGCGGGGGACAGGGCAGATGCTTCTCCGTCCGGTGGCCTGGGAGGACCCGATAGAGAATCTGAACCAGGTAATTATCCAACTTCATATAATATTTATAATGTTAAAAATCCAAAATGTGTATTTAGTCAGATACTAAACCTATACAGATCTCACAACATACACTACATATGATGTTTAGATATCTGATTTTACATTAGTGATACATGAAATTGGAATGATGTTTCTTGCGCTCTACAGAATATGCGTCACAGAGCGGAAATGTAATTTCGCATCCACGTTAACATGGGTTTGCGGAAAGTGGCATTGCTTTATACATGTTGGTCAAATGACGGATGCGTAATTCCGCTTGGAATCATTGCGCAATGATCGCGAAAATGGCATTTCTCATCCACGTTAACATGGGTTTGCGGAAAGTGGCATTGCTTTATACATGTTGGTCAAATGACGGATGCGTAATTCCGCTTGGAATCATTGCGCAATGATCGCGAAAATGGCATTTCTCATCCACGTTAACATGGGTTTGCGGAAAGTGGCATTGCTTTATACATGTTGGTCAAATGACGGATGCGTAATTCCGCTTGGAATCATTGCGCAATGATCGCGAAAATGGCATTTCTCATCCACGTTAACATGGGTTTGCGGAAAGTGGCATTGCTTTATACATGTTGTTAAAAATTAAATGGAAAATCTTAGATTAGTGAAGAATACAGTATTCTTATTTTAAATATTATATCTAATAAAAAACGAATAATACTAATAAATTCTAACATATGGCCATCAATTGATGATTATGTAATAACAAGCATATATTCTTAAAGATACAGTAAACAACACAACTGATTGAAAATAAGAGTCCAGGATATATTTATCATTCATTTAATTGCGGAAACTATTAACTCATGGGACTACCAAAGGATTAATATTTTTCTATTGATTTGTTATTAATGTAAATATTTTAAACATGGCATGATTAGTATTAATGATATGCAATCCTCATTTAATATATTACAGATATGGATGTGGCTGCTGGATCCTCAAGCCAGGGCTTGTCACAGTATGGTATGTCTCATTTTAATTGACATTTGTCTTAGAAACATGGAATGAACATTACATACTAAATACACATTGTTCTATATTTATATGTAATGTCTATTTAATAGATGAAAATTATATAATTATTCGGATATACTTAAATAACATATTTGATTTTAATTGCATGCTCAATACCATTCATTACATCAACATATGGAGTAGATAATTCATTAACAAACAACAACATTGTGGAATCTATTTAATTTTAGATTAAAGGGATACTGAACTACAATTATTAATATTGTCTTTCACATACAGTATGCAATATTAATAAACATAAAATATAATACTATCATCATATGTGACATATTCTATTGCTAAATGTAGTTTAAAATAAAGAAAGTACGTTTATGTGCATCTAAATATTTGTTGACCAACCTGGGTTTATATTGATGATTGGTGGATACCTTCAACAAACAATATTTATTGAATCCAATATTCCTTATCTGCCTTTAAGATTAATATCGAACAACATTCGAATTATAATAGGAGTCAATGTTAAATCATTTTTTACAGTTTGAACATAGAAATCAATTATTTAAATTAATCATGTCAGTGTCCCTTTAAGACAAAATAGATTCATTCATCATTACATTATTTTTATTAAAAACTATTGATATATAAATCTAATTATCTGTTGGAGTTACTTTATATATATCTGCATACTCTAACAGCACCATGATTACATATTAGTAATAATAAAGTTTGTTATGTATTGTGATAAATATGTGTTGTGTCCTAAACAAGATTACTGTACATTGAAAAAATGGCTCGATGTGACACATGTTTGTTTAGATTTGTCAACAGATGCTCCTCAATATGTGGTTTGTGTGTATTCTTGTAACTTCTTAAGGACATATGACGGAATTATTCCGTCATAAAACAATTGAGCTAAGTGAAAGCTGTGTCCTTAAAGGGTTAAGAACATTGATCATTGGGTATATTTAGATATGCAATAGCAGCATCTGAGATGAATTTGATGTCTAATGTAGTCTGACATTAAACATATGTTGAATACAGATATGTTTACAGAATCCCCTTGATTCAATCAAGCATTTTCTGGTGTAATGACTGCTCTATTATTCACATTTTAAAGTTGATTAATGTTAAAATTCTAGACAGATGTGATTTAGTGATATCCAAAATGTGTTTAATAATATATATCTATATCATTCATAGAGAGAGTTGGTGTGGGGAGCCCACAGGAATCCAGCAGTGACATAGAGCCGCCTTTGCGGTCTCCTGGTAAGTCCATTGACTCATTTATATGTAATTGAAGGTGTATTGCTAATCAATATTATGATCATGATTCCGATGAAGCATAACATTATAAAAAATCATAGAATTTATCTTCTGATTATATATTTATTTTTTATATTGAGCGATTAATAATTTCTACTTTATTATTCTACACATTTGTTATTCATAAGATGTCTAACATATGTTTTTTTCATTATTTTTTTTTTAACAACAGTCATGAAGTGATACACACATGAGAAATCTTAAATGTTCTATGTACTATGCTTTTATGAATTTAACATTAAGACAAACAATACATTAAGATTCTGATTTATTGACAATAACAAATCTATTGTCATTTGTATGCTCCATCAAAATGATGTAAATCATAACTTTGTGTGTGTATATCTTTAATGCAACATTGATGTGCGTATTTGAGCAACAGTAACATATGTTATAATATCTGATCTTAAGGTGTACACAACATGTTATGTTTTACAGAGATTGATGTCACATGTGGGATGGAGGAGGAAGAGGCTGCCTTGGAGTCTGATGGTATGTGAAATATATCTATCATGTTTCCAACATGTTTCTTTTTTTGAAATCATTTTATTGAAGACATTCAAAGTCTACAGCTTTTTCCCTTTAAAAAGGAATATTATTTGTCTGTTCAAATACACTACTGCCCCCTTTCTATATCAGGCAGCATGAAAATCTGCTTGTATATATTTTTTTAAGAATATATAATTCATGCCATCATTATGTCACATGCATATTCCATGCCAAAACACAATAATAAGTTTCACATTGTACAGACAGTCATTGAGATTCATCTGAGTGCCTATATAGATACCATATCCTCATTTCAGAATAGTTTACAGATTCAAACACACTTCGAGGTATATTGAAAACATAATCAATTTTAAATGCGTTGATTTGATGTCAGGATGTATGAGATGTTAATATATTTATTTTACATTTTCAGATGGATCCACCACTTCTGGTCATCTGGATTCCGCCCCTGCCCAGTCACAGACCCCTCCCCGTGCACACACCCCTGACCATGGCCACACCTCTGCACACACCCAGAGCCCTTCCCATCACCAAACCCATGACCATGCCCCGACCACTGCCAGCCCTTCCCATATTTCATATCCTGTCCCTCCCAAAAAACGCCCATACACCCCCCTTCGCCGCTCTCCCCGTATTCTGGCCCGTACAGCTGCCCAGACCCAAACTCCCCACTCCCCAGCTGTACGGCCTACCCTGGAGCAGCAGCTCACCACTCCCCAAGCCATTCCCATCCCTCCCCGAGCCAATCCCATCCCTTCCCCCTGTTTAAACCTTCATTGTCCTGGGTGTCAGATTGTCCTTCCCAGGCACAGCTGTAAGTATCATTCTAAATACACTTTATAAGATACTTAAAGGTACAGTGAAGTTAAATTGGTTAAATTGTGATTCAAATCCAGCATGCAATGTTAAGCCAATGTATCATAGAATACTCTTATGAATTATTCGTCATTCTCTTGATATATTTATTGAAAACAACTTATTCCTATAATTAGTTTAAACAATAAAATAAATGTGGCCATCATTTCTTTATTGTTGGATGAATGTATCCATCAACCAGCATGCACAAACAAGGTTCATCAACAAATATTGGCTTCCATAAAAACCAACATTCTTGCATTCAAAATATAGCTTGACAATTAAAACATATAATGAATATGTGTAATTTCTAAAGATTTGTCATGTCATGCTCTATCTGAATCAGTCCATTAAATATTTAGGTTCAGTGTCCCTTTAATTGGATATCACTACATATACCAAACACCACTACTTGGATCCAAAATTTTATGTCCAAATGTGGATACATTATCTCTTGTCTAACCCAGTGGGAATGTAATTTCTTCTGGTTGCTATGTTTACACAGCTTGTCCTCAATGCCAAAATGTTTAAGGATAGGTGTGCCTACCACAGTCTAAATTGAATTTTTAAATTGCTGATGTAAGTACAATGTAAATCCTTTAACAAGATTTGATACACTCAAGCTGTATAAGTGGATCATCTAAAACCAATTAAAGGGTTCAACATGTTTGAGTAACATGAGCCTTTAATGATTTCTGTCTGTCTGAATAACCTAATTCATGTGTAAAGAATATATGAAAAATAATTGATGTAAATAATTATTTGTCTTTATGATGACAATGTATGTATTAAAATCTTTTATTCTGTTGTGTAATTATCCTTAATATTAATTTTTATTTTATTTTAGGCTGTGACTCAGCATGGCTCATGCTAGAAGGGATAGCAAGAGTAGAGCAGGCCGTGTTGAGGAACGCAGCTGTCCTGAGAGGGATGAACGACACCATGCAGGCCCAGCTCCGGGTTCAGGACTTGACTCTGCGTGAAATTATGCAATTACGTTCAAGGCCTGAATCTGGAGCTGGACATGCACAGGACAATGAAGAGGATGACCAGTAAGTGGAGGATCTGGATATGCTCCATGGTGGCAGATAATAATCCTCCGTCCACATGTTTAATTTGTATTTATATTGTTACCCTTTGGCCTTTTATTCAGTTTTTTGTTGTGCCTGTTGCACTCTTTTACCTTGTCATGTGTCTCCAATGAGGCTATGCTGGCCCTTGGCAACTCTCTTCATGGACTGTGATGCACTGTGTTACCTTGTCATGTGTCTCCAATGAGGCTATGCTGGCCCTTGGCAACTCTCTTCATGGACTGTGATGCACTGTGTTACCTTGCCATGTGTCTCCAATGGGGCTATGCTGGCCCTTGGCAACTCTCTTCATGGACTGTGATGCACTGTGTTACCTTGTCATGTGTCTCCAATGGGGCTATGCTGGCCCTTGGCAACTCTCTTCATGGACTGTGATGCACTGTGTTACCTTGCCATGTGTCTCCAATGGGGCTATGCTGGCCCTTGGCAACTCTCTTCATGGACTGTGATGCACTGTGTTACCTTGCCATGTGTCTCCAATGAGGCTATGCTGGCCCTTGGCAACTCTCTTCATGGACTGTGATGCACTGTGTTACCTTGTCATATGGCTCATATATTCCTTATTTTTAAAAGATTATTTATAAACGTTGTGTATGTTTTCTTACATACTAATAAAATAAATTTTATTTCACAAATCTTTGTCCTCATTCTTCCTGTTATTTTTTGCAAGCTCTAGTTTATGTTGTTTATCCTTAAAGGGACCTAACAAATCTATTTGTTATAATGAAATCATATATGTAAGACAATAGTAAATGACTTTAAGATTAACATCTCCAATGTAATCTTATTATTTGTGTTTATATTATTTTCTCTTAGCTCTATCATTGCCTGATTATGATTAGCAGAGTAATTTCTTTATATATGTATATATATTTTTGTATTTGTGTATATATGTATATTTAAATGTTCATATCCATGTGTGTATTTATAAACTCTGCATGAATTGATGCACCTTTACAAAATGATCTGAGTATTGATACAATGATATAATCCCTGTAAAGTGTTCATTTTATTTAAATAGTATTGACTATGTGTATGCTCTTTTTAAAAACAAAATAATGTCCCTTTAAGTGATGTTGATCACTATTGTAAATGAATGTATTTCCATTTGTAAAGCGTTTTTGTCCTTTTTACAAGAACAAGGACATATAATTTTATTAATAAACAATCTTATTGTAATGTTGACAGCACCTGTATTTCATTTTCAAATCTATATTATTGTCAAAGTGTAACCAAATCAATCTCTGTGTGTAATACAAATAATGTAGATGATGAATATTAGTTAACTAATATGTTAACAAAATACATCTCCTCCCATATATGGCTATAGGTAGGCTGACCATAATTAAACTTGAATAAATGACACGTTTAATCAATACATGTATAACTATTGTTATTCAACAACAATCCAAACATATCTTAAAACATCAATGGCATATGTATTTCTCATGTGTATCTTTTAAATGTTAAAGATATACACCATAGCTATAGTTCAAGGGACAGTCAAGTCCGAAAAGATGATTCATGATTTGGTGACATTCCTAGATAGCAATCTACACACATACTAGTTCCTAAAATATAAATACGTTTCTTAATGATATGCCAAGATGTCACTGAGTCCTTGTATTGTCTGCGGTTTTTCAGCGATCTCGGATGCGCCATGTTGCTTAAGACGTCACCTGCCAGGCTGTCCAATGATTCCTTGTATTGACTGACGTTCTTACGTGATCAGGAATATGCCTTTTATTGGATTGCGTTTTGACGCGATCAAGGATGCGCCTTTTTTTTTTGGGCGTTCTTACGTGATCAATAATGTGCCTTTCATTGGATGGCGTTCTTACGTGATCAAGGAAGCGCCATGTTAAGACGGCACATGTAAAGTTAAAAAAACGTGTGATTGGATTGCGTAGTCCCGCAATATTTGTGCACGTTAAAAACGTTTGTGACTGCATGCAATTTTAAAAAGCTTGCGAATATGTATTATTTGCATCATGTTACATTGTTGACCCGTAGCTGATAAAGACCAACACATTCTCTTTTGCTGGATGTCTGGTTGAATCAACGAACGAAAGCAAAATGTTTTCATGCATAGGATATTTCTAGGCAAGTGCAAATCTCTACAGTCCATGTTTAATATGTTTGTCAACAATGTTCCTTTTTCTTAAAAATTAATGTTGTGTTTAATGTTGAACATATCTAATTAATAAATATGCGCTATTGTGTTTGAATAAAGTAATCAATATGCATTTATCATATGCTAAATATATGATGCCGACTTCTTCTAAATGTAATTTCGTTGTATATTTTATGAAAGGTTCATTAGACACTCACATTATAAATAAAAATATTTGATTTTGTCTATAGTTAGATAGTCCATTGTTTAACCAATAGGTTTATTTTGTCTTGTGTTGTAAGAAAATGTAAGTTATTTTCTTACTCCTCGCAAAGCCAATGAGTTTCATGTGAGTACCATCTCCAGCTTTGTCCAGTTTGTGTAAAGGTTCTTTTCATATGTTAATGATGGGGTATTGTGTTTTACGGTTGTAATGGTGGTTCATCTATATTTAAAATATAGCTAACCCTATTTTATTTGCAAGTGTTTGAAGCTTTTTAATATTGCTATCAGTATATGTTAATCTTGTTGTTTGTAGTAGTGTCTATTACATACAGTTATGTAAAAAATATAGGATACTGTCCCTTGAATGCAAATGTTGTTTTTTTGTATCATGTATGAGATCCACATAGTTTAATCTTCAAATATATTTTTGTTAGCATATTTCACCCCCCCACTCCTAAAAGGAATTTAAACCATATTCATTGTTAAAATAAAAATAGTTACAATAAAATATTAACACAATAATGTCTCTTAAAGAAAATAGACTTTATTTAACACGTCAATATAAATGTGATTTTCAAATTTTTTTTTGGAAAAAGTACATGTAGATATAGCAACAAGCTTAAAATGTGTTAGCATATGTAATGTTGTTAAAGGGACAGTTTCGAAAAAAAATTTTTTAACATTATTCGAAAAGTAAATTCTGTAATAACAAGGATATCAAATGTTTCTCAACAATTGAACATTTGTCTGGGTTTATTTAAATTTGCTATCTAAACCTATGAGGTTGGTGTGCTCATTTCTTAAATCTTGAAGAGTGCTTGTAATCATTATACAATTTGAGCACTAGAGGGCATTTGGATAGCATTTGTATATGTAAAACCTTGTGCTCATACAGCATATTATTGACCATGTATTGATCATTGATATCTAAAATGTTGTTATGTCAGAACAACAAATAAGTGGTCATTTTTCATAGTCATAGATACAAGGGTAAGCACATAAGTCACACATGTATTTCTCCATGTTTTGTTGTTTCAAACTTTATAATGCGTAATACAGTGTTTTCTTTGTAATCAATAATTTTCTGACTGTCCCTTTAAGCTGTGTTATTGGCATTCAAACAGTAATATGCCATCATGGATAATTGTTATGGTAATTTAGTTAGCGATTCGGGAAACAGTTTGGACATCACATCACAGAAACCAATCAATATCATGAACAAGAATAGGTATGTGATGATGTGGTTTTCACACACTTATAACCCACACTCTGCAAAGAATCTTCCTCCATGGACCCGGTCCCATAGAAGTCGATTATATACAGAGTGTGGTCCACAAGTGTATGAAAACCACATCATCACATACCTATCCATTACCCAAAAAAAATAATTTAAGATGGAAAAAAATACTTACTTCCTCTTCCTTCCCCTCTTCCCACGGGGCTGAGGCTCTGGGAGAGGCAACTGCCGACTCCGAAGAGTCCTCCTTGGAGCTGTTGTGGGAGGAGTGGAAGGAAGAGTACTGGGACGACCAAGGTGAGGAGTAGATGGCTGAGGAGGAGGAGGAGAAGATGGATGAGGAGGAGAAGATGGCTGAGGAGGAGGAGGAGTAGATGGCTGAGGAGGAGGAGGAGTAGATGGCTGAGGAGGAGGATGATGAGATGGGCCGGCAGGAGGAGATGGCCCAGCAGCAAGAGGCCCAGCAACAAGAGGCCCAGCAACAGGAGGTAGACCAGCATGCGCCTCCCGGAAAAATGTGAACATTTCCTGATGAAGATTGAACATTCTTGTTTGTCCTTCTTGTATTGTATTCAGTATACTGATTATTTCATTTTGGCCTTGAATTATTTGATTCTGCCCATCAAGTATTCTGCGTCGTCCTTCTATGTTTTCTATCCGGGAGGTACGCATCTGGTCTATGTACTCCAGTAGAACCCGCACCTCCGCTATTTCTTCTTGTTGTGCCTGTTGAACCCGTGCACGGCGGGGTGCCCGTGCACGGCGGAGTGCGGGTCTTTGAGGGACCTCGGGTTCCGCGGGTTCAGCGGGATCCTCCTGTGCTTCCGGGGCCTCTTGATCATCTCCCGTGCGCTGTTCGTCACGGGGGGCCTCTTCCCTCCGAAGTGGGAATTCCTCACCACCACTCTCATCCCGGGGAGATGCAGGAGGCTGTGCTGCCTCGTCCCCAGACTCTGTATATTAAAAAAAAAAGAAAAAAAGAAATGTATATATTAGCATATTTGCAAATAAAGTTTTAAATGACTTAGCTTACGATACAATTACAAATGCAGAATCATTAATCCACTTTGAAATCTAACAAACAATCAATTCTATTTCCGCTTTTTCTAAACAGTGTTTGTGATATCTGGTCAATGTGAATGTTTTTGCGTTTGTTTTCAGTCTGTTTAAATGCACACCTAACCTATAGCCTAGATACTGATGTAACCGCTAAGTAATAGAATGCGTGTAAACAGCGTAATAGCATTAATCTGATCCTTAACACATGAAACCCAATGTTTTATCTTTCATGATTTATAAGCATACATTTAGTATCAACTTTCGAATGTACTTTTGTTATCTAATTAGCTTCATTCTCTGGATATTCTTTGCTGAAAAGCATATCTAAATATGTTTATAAGATTCTGATTGTTAGCTGAATATAGCTGCCTCCTGTGATTGTTTCACCGTGTGCATGGCTATTTCTTCATTAAAATATATCTCAAGAATGAATCAAATTATGTAATATAAGTACATTTGAATGTTTTGTCAAATTGTATTCGCTACCTCAATCATGAAAGTAAATGTTTGCGTATAGTGTCCATTGAAATACATTCGTATGTGAAATTATTGTTCAATGAGCTTACCGTCAGATGAGAGTGGCAGGTTCCCGGTATCGATTCCTCCGATACCGACTACTTCCACCTCGGAGATGCTGGGCCGCAACATTTCCTCCCATCTGCAGTACTCCATTTCAAGGGCAGGGCCGCCACCGGTCCCTGCAGCATGTCGGGCCTCCAGGCTTAACTTTTTTTTAAGTTCAAGTTTACAGTCCCGGTACCGATGTTTTATGGAATCCATATCCCGGTTCCGGCCACCCACTGCATTGACTGCATTCCGAATCTCGTTCCAGAGCCTCCTCCTGTCAGTCGGGGTAGTCTTCTGGTGCTGCAGCATCCTATACCTGGCCATATAGGCCTCTACGAGGGCCTCCTTCTCCTCCATCGTAAACCTCGCCTCCCTAGTCGCCTTGGCCTTCCCCTGTGACGATGCCCTCTGTTTCCCGGACTGTGAAGCCCTACTCTGACCGCCACTGGGCCCAGCCACTTGGTCATCTTGAACCAAGTGGCTGGGTCCACCCACCGCTTCCACCCCCGCTTCCTGCCCCCCTTCCTGCCCCCCTTCCTGCCCTGTTCCTCTCCCCCTCCCTCTACTCCCCCCTCTACCTGTCCCCTGCCTGGCCTCCATCTCCTCCCTAAACTAAACCCCAAATAATCAAAAAAAAGTGAGTGTGATGAAATGAAAGGGGGTCAAAATAAAGAACTAAAAAGACAAAAAAGGTGCTTAAAGTGTGAGGGATGTAAAAAAAAAAAAGAGGGTAAGGAGTATTTAAATAAACGAAAAGAATAAGACTAAAAGGAGGATATGTAAACTAAATGTAACTAGGGGATGGGTATGGGATGGGTATGGGGTATGGGATAAGAGTAAATGGGATGAAAGGGAATGGGACTACAAGGAATGGGGTATGGAGTGTAGTATGAGGGGGTAGGGGGTATGGAGTGTATGTAGTGTTATTGATAAGTGTATGTATGTATTGAATGTGTTTGCGTGTAAATGTGTTAAGTGTACAGATAAATCACTCGCTCGCTAACTAACACTACTTCTAATTCTCAATAACAAACACTCCCACTAACGCTCACTAACTACCACTAACTGACGCTCACACTAACAACTATCACTAATAACTCCCACTAACTCACTCACGCTCCCACTAACAGACTCTCTCCCACTCCCGCTAACTCCTACTAACTCACTCACTCTCTCACGCTAACACTACCAACTGACTATCTCACGCTAACACTACCAACTGACTCTCTCACGCTAACACTACCAACTGACTCTCTCACACTAACACACTCTCAAAAATTCGCAAAATCTCTATTCTTAAATCTCCAAAGACCCACCAGCAACACAGTCAAAGAAGCCCTGCTTGTGTGGTGCTTATATACCCTGTGTAAATGTTTAATGATGTCCCAATTTCCATTGTAATTAGTGTTCAGGTGTGCTTTATTAGCAATTAATATTATTGCAATGTGTATTAGGTGTGTTAATTTGCGCATGCTCATTTTGAGTTGGTATTTGTGGAATGTGTAGAATGCGATGATGTCATAGTGGTCGTTTTCTCTAACATTGTCCAATAGTATTCTTTTTAAATGTGAATTTGCGATGGTGTGTTCTTCGTGAAGTGTTGTATATGTATGTTTTTCATAATATATAATGATATTGAATGCGATTTTTTTTTTAGTGTATGTATATATTTTTTATTCCTTGTTGTTATTGTGCGATTTTCCGCATCTTAAAGTATATGCGTATTCCCCGTATAAATAGTATTAAAACTTCCCCCGCTTGTGAATGTGTAATGCTTGTGTGCTTTGTTGATTGATTGATGTTGTGACATTTTCGGCGTGTTATTGTTGTGCATGATGTGGTATGCGTCATATGACCGAGCTGTGCGTATTCTCGCGAGATCGAGTGTTAGGTAAAAAAAGCTATTTTTTGACTTTCCCATTGATCTCTATGGGAGACTGTCTAACGCGGGCAGGATTACGCGTGTGACATACACGCGTTAGGAGCATCGTTAGATGGTCTTATATTAACTCTAAATACCGGAGTCAAACAATGACGTGCGTTAGACATAAAACACGCGTGGCGTTAACAGCCCATCTACCGCCGAACTCTAAATCTAGCCGTAAGATTGCTCAGTGTTGGAAATGAGACAGGTTAACTTAAAACTGTTCAGTTTACACTACAGCTGACTTAATTTTTAAATGCATACCAACAAGCTCAAATCCTGCATTTAACCAGATCTAATGGTATGAGTAACACAGCTTATGGTTCCACCAAGACCATATAGAGTACAGCATTTTCAAAATCCACAAGTACAGCTGACAGATGGGAACATTTGTACACTATATTTGAAGTGGTGCTCTTGGTTGGGGAAAATGGGAAAAATATCAAACAAACATGTCAACCTTTTAAAAGTACTTTTCTTCATCTAGCCATCTACCCAGATCATTAATGTACAATTTTGAATTCACAGAATTATTTTTGTTTGCACATTTACAAATATGATTCTTTAAAAAGTGATCTCTTAATTTCTGCATTTTTTTTTATCATGCATGTCACACACTGTTGAGTGTTTCTGTGGGTGTCTGTGTTTATGTCTTTGTGCTTTAGTTTGTGTCTCTATGAGTGTGTATGTATTTTTATTCTGTTGGTATCTCTGTGAGGGTGGGTGTGTATGTCTTTGTGCATTTTCTGTGGATGTCTGTGAGGGTGTGTGCATATGTCTTTGAACTTTTTCTATGGGTGTCTCTGTGAGGGTGGGCATGTGTTTGTCTTTGTGTATTTTCTCTGGATGCCTCTGTGAGGGTGGGTGTGTATGTCTGTGTTTTCTGTGGATGTCTCTGTGAGGGTGTGTGTGTGTTGTATGTATGTCTGTGTTTTCTGTGGATGTCTCTGTGAGGGTGTGTATTTTCTGTGGGTGTCTCTGTGAGGGTGTGTGTATGTCTTTGTGTGTTTTCTGTGGATGTCTCTATGAGGGTGTGTGTGTGTGTGTATGTATGTCTGTGTTTTCTGTGGATGTCTCAGTGAGGGTGTGTGTATCTATGTCATTCTGTGTTTTATGTGGTTGTCTCTCTGTGTGTGTATGTCTTTGTGTGTTTTCTGAGGCTGTCTCTGTTGGTTTCCTTGGGTGTATGTGCAAGTTTGAGTTTGTGTGTGTGTGTGTCCATTGTCTGTTCCTTTTTAGGACATTTTGACCTTACTACTGATTATTCACATCTTTCTACAGACTTTGAGACTAATGAGACCTTTCCGGAAGTCACCAATCTACCATTTAACCTTTAAATTATTGTTTAGGCAGTTCAGGGCCCTTCCTTTCAGCCACTGCATGCTGTTGTCATCATTTAGTTGGCATCTTCCTTTACAAAAAGATAATCAGAACTCCATATTTTGTTTTCTAAATCTCCTTTTTTTACAAAACTGTAGTTTACCTCATTACTTGTCAGGTCAATGTAAACAAGTGCTGAGTGTCTGTTTGGGTGTCTGTGTCTGAGTTTCTTTGCGTGTCTGCTAGAGAGTCTATATGTGAATTCTTATGTGTGAGTGTGTGTGTGTTTCAGTGTATGTTACTACCTTTACAACATTTCCAAGTTTAAATAGACACTTAAGAATAAAGTGCATATTCGTTTTAGTCACTTGGTAAAAAATTACACATGTCAAAGGAGGGGGGGGGGGCCCTGATCAATGGTTAAGTCAGGGGCCCCAAAATTTCTAGTGGCAGCCCTGCTGCCGCTGACCACTAATGGAACACACACACACACATTATACATGTGACTGCCGCTGATCGCTTATGAAACACACACACATTATACATGTGACTGCCGCTGATCGCTAATGGAACACACACACATAATACATGTAACTGCCGCTGACTGCTAATGGAACACACACACATTATACATGTGACTGCCGCTGACTGCTAATGGAACACACACACATTATACATGTGACTGCCGCTGACTGCTAATGGAACACACACACATTATACATGTGACTGCCGCTGACTGCAAATGGAACACACATACATGTGACTGCCGCTGACTGCTAATGGAACACACACACATTTATACATGTGACTGCCGCTGACTGCTAATGGAACACACACACATTTATACATGTGACTGCCGCTGACTGCTAATGGAACACACACACTTTACACATGTGACTGCCGCTGACCGCTTATGGAACACACACACATTATACATGTAACTGCCGCTGACTGCTAATGGAACACACACACATTATACATGTGACTGCCGCTGACCACTAATAGAACACAAACACACATTATACATGTGACTGCCGCTGATCGCTTATGAAACACACACACATTATACATGTGACTGCCGCTGATCGCTAATGGAACACACACACATAATACATGTAACTGCCGCTGACTGCTAATGGAACACACACACACATTATACATGTAACTGCCGCTGACTGCTAATGGAACACACACACATAATACATGTGACTGCCTTTGACCACTAATGGAACACACACACACATTATACATGTGACTGCCGCTGATCGCTTATGAAACACACACATTATACATGTGACTGCCGCTGACCGCTAATGGAACACACACACATTATTATTATTATACATATTGTTGCATGCACTATACTACAGTGTGTACGATATGTATGAACTTTTGACTTGCAATCTAAGAATTTGAAGCGGTATGGATTTTCACAATTTCCACTTATAGTTTAGAGCCACGCTTTTATGTTATGTCTCTAAATAGTGATTATTCTTTCTTTATATTGCAGTAGGGAGGACATCACTAAGTTACAAGCAGCTAGTTGTTGCATGAGTTATATTTTGGCTGATTTGCATGGGTTAAATTTAACATTCCACTATAAAGTCTTCTGAGGTTATATAGCCCCAGAATAATATCCAACATTTTTTAACTCTTTTTGTAGTGAAAATCATCTAATGAGTATAGGCAAGAAACTTAATGGAGCTAGTGAATGTACCTTCTAACAACCACTACAAAGGAAAAGTTCTAGCAGATTCCACAGCCCCTGTGTCAGGATATAATAGATCCTGTACAAAATAAATAATGATGAATAATACATATTGCATTGTATTGCATATTGTTGTTTTTATATCATGTTCAGAAACATCTATACCCCACCCCCCACCTCCGCCCCCCCCCCAATACAAAAAGCATGAGAAAAACCTGTTTCCTTATATTTTTCAATAATGCAATAATACCAGATTTTCCAGTTATATAACATGTGTACTTCAGTGCTTGCTTAACTCATTCAGATAGTGGTGCTTTTAGAGAATGCAAATTCTGATGCATTTGTATAGCAACCGGTGTTTTGCACAACTTGGGTGTTCCCTTGTATGTAACTCATAACTACCCCAAACAGGTTTCTGTACCTGGAAACTCATACAAGAAGTAGGAATTCTGACTTCCGGTGGGCGGCTCCAGAAGATGGCTGCGAGCTTGTGTAGCTCTGAAGAAATCATCTCCTAATTTCTGCTATACTGCCATCACCCTTATGCCATCTGCATCTCCCTTGACAGATAAGCTGTCCGGGAATTACACGCAGATAGAAGTAATTTCATCTCTTCTCCCCTGGAAGGCACTTAATAAGGCCATTTGGCATTCTGGCGTGTTTTTTAGCGCCACGTTGTACTTAAATCCACTTCAATTCATTAACCTCAAGAAATGGAAAGACACTTCTTTAAAGAATCAGATTCCAACAGTTATATTATTGCTGAACTAAGGGCCATATTCTTGCCTAAGTTAACCCGACTAATATCGTCCTGCACTGAGCTATGTGAAATGGCGAAGATGAAGGAACGGCCTCCACGACTAAGTGGATCCGTTTCCAGCCGACGTGCCCCTACCTTACAAACTATGTCTGGTAATATCACACACCACTCCCAGAGAACAGTCGACAGCCTCACTCCCCCACAGAACGGACCAGTGGCAGAAACATCGGAGAACAGAACAACTCCCTCCTGCCAGGGCTTGTCAGAATTTGCCACTGAACCAATTTCGGATTCAAGGAGGGACTTGCCGAATCTTTCTATGTCCTTGCAGGCGTCTGCTATAGCTGTGAACCTGGATTTAAGCTCCAATAGAGAAGACGGCATACGATACCTCTGTTCCGGCAATAGAGGCACAGAAATCCAACGGCTCCTAACCCGCATTGTTACTCATTGTACACGCGGTGTGGAGGGCACGCCTGTGAGAATGCCTGTCAGGTCTGGGGCGGCCATGATTGTCACAGTGGACCTGGATCATGATGACATACAGCGTAACACAAGCATGCAGAAACCACTTGTCTGCTATCCCTACATGGCAGTTTTTTCTGTACTCCCATATGCCAACACATCATTTCGAGTGGTCACCACATCGGCAAAAACACAGTCTGCAGCTTCTCACAGCTCGAGCCCTCATGTAGAGAACAAGGCGCAGAACACTGGTTGGAAAATGGGCATCGGCTGACTGAAGATAAAATCAAAGCCACACCGGCAGTATTATGGTTAGCCGTTCTGGTCTAAGTTATGACGACACGAATTGTCACCCCTCCAACGTTCATGTTAATGTTGGGCTATATAGTCTTTGTTTGCCTCAAATTCCCTATTCTCAGACACCATAGACAGTGCAGCTTTGTCTGATCTAATGATACCTGATTGGGTATAATTATTAACCCGCTGATTCTGTGGCACTATTTATTTGTTCATCTGCCCCTACTGTTTCTATGACCATAGCTTAACTTTATTCCTATGAGTACCTCATTTGCCTGACTAACCTTAGGTTTGATTCCAGAGTTTGAACCTCAGGGACAATATTCTGTATAGTGTCATCCTTATGCTTGCTTAAATGATAGAACTCTATTGCATGTGTACACTGTTTGCAGGTTGTTTGTTTTTTGTGTGTGATTTTTTCCTGTTTTTATTTTCTTTGATGCTCTACAAGATTAATGCTATGCTGATGGCTATTTCTACTGACATAGACATGAATTGTATGACAGATTTTGCTGTTGTCCCACCACTAACCTATTTAAACCATATCAACAGAAATATTTATTTAACGGTTAGTTTGATACTCTTTGCATCTGGGTGCCTGCGGCACTTCTCCCAGTTTTCCATACTGCATATATATCGGCAAATCCTACTACAGTCACTCTTTTATAGGTCTAGCTAAGTTTCCCATATTACAATCTTGGAAAAACTTGGGCCCTGGGGCAGTGGTGTTGGTACACAGAAAAGCATCTTCTCACTCCCATTGAGGGTGGTAAAACTGTACACTTACACTGCATTTTTACAAGGAAAAACCCACTATAGTCACACTCTCATAGATCTGCTTGAGGCTCTTACATTACAGCTTGGAGTAAACATATGCTCAAAATATTTTTATAGTACCCTTTTTTCCCATCTAAGGCCTTGCTACTATGGTGCAGCATCACTGTACTGGTTGCCATATTGTGATAAGTTTCACACTTTCTATACACATTTTCTTTTTTATAGGATCAAGTTCATAACAGTAGTCCTATTTGGAGAATGCAGAGTAGTAGGGGTAATCTCTACAATGTAGTCTTAGTTGTGTTTAGTTTAACTTTTATTTTTATTTTATTTTATTTTATTAAGTTAGTTTGTTGAATAAAAATAAAATCCCAACACTGTGGTACATACTCACCAGAGCTGATATGTCTTGGATCCTTTAAAATCAACATTTATTTCTAACTACTGCATCATCAAGTATCTGTGGCGCATGTTAATTCATGTTATTGTCATGCTAATTTTCTTTCTCGCAACTTATCTGATATGTATTATTTGGATTACATGATGTGTATTCTTGTACCCTTTTGTTGGACATAAATAAAAAATTAAAAAAAAAAAAAAAAAAAGTAGGAATTCTGAAGCCTTGGGCATAAATATTAGGCTGCATGGAGCAGGAACTACTAGGTACAAGGTAGTTCACAGAACAAAAAAACTCCCCTGCCCAGCTGAAGAAACACCCCTACCCAGCCAAAGGAACACCCCTGCCCAGCCCAAGGAACACCCCTGCCCAGCCCAAGGAACAACCATGGCCAGTATTAGGAATACTCCTATCCAGTCCAAGGAGCTCCTCAGGCCAGCCCAATTAATGTCTCTGTCTATCTTAAGTCCAATGAATGCCCCTCTCCAGTCCAATTGTATACCCCAATACAGGCCAATGAAACTACCCAGTCCAAGGAATGCACTGGTACAGCCCAGGCAATGTCCCTGTCCAGCCAAAGGAACACCCCTGTCCAGTCCAAGGAATGCAACTGTCCAATTCAATGAACTCCCCTAAACAGCCAATGGAACGCCACTGTTCAGTCCAAGGAATCCCCTTGGCCAGTCCAAATAATGCACCAGTCCAAACCCAAATTTTTTCTTTCATTATTCATATAGAAAAATACAATTTTAAAAAAGTTTCCAATTTACTTCTATTTTGAAATTTGCTTCATTCACATGTTATTCCTTGTTAAAGAGATATCTAGGTAGGTAGCGTTCACATGCCTGAAGCGCTACATAACAGGAAACAGTGCTGCCATCTAGTGTTCTTGCTAAAGAAGAAAGAGAAAAAGCATCCCCTAAGCACTCAAAAAATAGAAGAATCATCAGTGTCTCATACCACACATATTTCATAGGGAACAATCATTAAAATATAACTTTTATTGGAAAAATAACAACTAGTGAGCTCAGAACCTAACGTCTAAGTAACTATTCAATATTACCAATTGTAACTCTGCAGCATGGGTAATTATCCCCAGTGTGACACAAGGGAACAAATATCCCACAAACTTAACTATCTGTGACTATTAAGTACACTGAAGCCAAAAGGGATTGGCAATCTACTGATCTCTCATGTCACCCCACTGCAATTATTTACAAATATCTGGGTATTCCTTCCCGTGCTACTTTCCCTTTAAGAAGTGAAAAACACAATCAAGTAAACATGTAAAATTTAAATCTATAAAATGGTCCTAAAAGGCACTGAATTCACCAGGACAGCCTGACTCACATTTCGCAACACAGGCAAAGGGCAAACCACAATCTTGAATATTAATTAACACTTATAGCCAATCATAAATCGCCAGGACAAACCAATCAGATCCATCAGTACATTTCACCAATCAAGTGCATTGTCAATGTTTCTAAATATACATCCATATCCAATCAGAAAGACTGACAGGTATGTAAAGACAATTGGCTGTGTGGTCCTATCATATCACTATGAGAACATGTATCATTATGGCATCCAAAGGAATGTAATATAGTGTCAATAAATTATATGTAACATTGTCACATCTCAGAACCCACAAAATCGGCACAATATCTGGCTATACGGAAAGTATTTTTTATTTTTGTGTTGAATGTGGATGCGCGTCACGTGACAAACTGATATCTGAGTGGCAGAGGTAAAGCGTGTATTAATATAACGGTGTTGGTTATGGGTAATAAAGGGATTATCTATCTTTTAAAACAACAAACATTCAGGAGTAGACTGTCCCTTTAACTAATTAGCACCCTGCACCGCTCCAGTGGATATATTTTGTCCACTGGGGATCAGTATTGCTATTTTCCACTATTATTATAATCTCAATGTATGACATTGTTGCAAAACTGCTGCCATATAGTGCTGACGACACGTGCACACTCCTGACCTTACATTCCCTGTTTTTCAACAAAGGATAACAAGAAAACAAGAAAATGCTAACAGAAGTAAATTGAAAGGTTGTTTAAAATGGTATGTTCTATTCAAGTCATGAAAGAACATTTTGTGGTTTCATGCCCCTTTAAAGGAAACTAATGAATACTGTGAATTTCATCAGCATTTCTTCCTTTTCTTTCAATTAAGTTGGTGCGTTCTTTTGGGTATTTATTTCGTGAAAACAAATATCCATTTTTCATTATGACTTTGCAATCGTAACAACTCAAAGGCACATCTAATTATTATACATCTATAGAACGCAAAACTATGTTTCTTTTATTCATCGTAAAATACGATATTTCTTACCAGAGGTACAGATGGGATCTTCCCTCTTCTCCCCTTTAAAGAAAAAGAAATGTGTAAGTTAATTCAATTTTAACACCATTTTAACCCTTCCATTGCCATTTCACACTCTTGTGCTGATACCATTTTTAGGCTTTTGCACACATTGGACTTGAATATAAATTCAGTGCTCTATTTCTGTGAGTTTTCCAATCTGTGTTGTTTAAAAAATAATTTTAGTTTACAGAAACACACAAATATGAGAAAAATCACTATAAATTAATATTTTTGTACATGGTATACAATATAATATGAAAATGATTTCATAAATATTTTTTACACACACATTTTATTTACTAGTCAAAATTTTGATTAACGAATCTTAAGAGATAACGAGCCCCTGTAATTCTGACATTTCTTCTAAAGAATAACATACATATTAGCCAAGTCTGTACATGTTTAAAATGAATTAATATCTTGCTTTCTTCACCTGTTTTTCAATAGACTCCACACACCACTTATTTGGAAGAGCCAATTTGAGCTTCTGGGATTCTGCAGAATACCAGGAAAGCCACGTCATTATGTTAGCAACAACTGATTTGTTTTGCAGTTGTTATGTGCTTAAAGCGACACTGAACCCAATGTTTTTCTTTCATGATTCAGATAGAGCATGAAATTTTAAGCAACTTTCTAATTTACTCTTATTGTCAATTTTTCTTCATTGTCTTACTAGCTTTATTTTAAAAGCAGGAATGTAAATCTTAGCAGCATTTTAGTTCAGCACCATGGATAGCGCTTGCTTATTGGAGGCTTACTTTTAGCCACCAATAAGCAAGCATAGCCCAGGTTCTCAATAAAAAATGGGCCAGCTCCTATGCATCACATTCCTGCTTTTTAAATAAAGATAGCAAGAGAATGAAGACAAAATGATAATATGAGTAAATTAGAAAGTTGCTTACAATTGCATGCTCAATCTGAATCATGAAAGAAAAAATGTGGGTTTAGTGTCCCTTTAAGCCAATTAGGGACATAAATGTAGCAGGGTCAGACTTGAGAAGTCAGCAAGGTGCATTTCCAGTTCTGAAAATTAGAAAATCAGAAAGATGAGCTATCCCTTCTGATATCCCCACACAATACATAGAGGGGCATGAGACCCAGTGCTAAAATATTCAAAACTCCCCCTGCAAATAAGTGGTCCTGTATTTACACAGCAGCCCAGTGACAAATATCTCACATCATTGGTCCTATTCTAGGAGAGCTAGTGCTGTAGAAACCATTATTACCTTCTTCATCATAGCTATATATTATAACACCCCTTAACTAACCATGACCCTAAAGCTATCAAGTGATTGTCACAAAAGTTCACCTCCCAGTAACCACTAACTTTACTTATTGATGTATTCATTTATGTGTTTTTGTTGGTTCTAGAGTTGGTTTCTTTTAGCTAATAAAACAATGCAGGCATACAGATAAACAGAAGAACCATGTGAGTGTAAATATACCTGGTATGAAGGCAATACAGGAGGGGTAAGTGCCCGCAAAATGAGAGGGTCAACTGTAGGTGAGGTGGGTTGAGTAAGGAAGATTATATGAAGGGGTGCAAGCAGTAATTGGGAGCAGTCTTCAGTTTACCTGTGCTGATGTCCCACCCTATGTCCCCCTTTTGTTTGCCAGGGTGGTACTATCACAGTCTGAATGCGTGTTTAGGGTGTTTGCCTAATTTTAGGTCAATAAGTGAATGGTGGTTATTTCTGCTGGGGAAACAGAGGAGATATTCATAACCGTGGGCATGTTTGGCTGAGTTTGCCGACACCGAATGGAGCTTGATGCAGCTGTTTTCATGCAAGCCTTAAGACTGTTGCTTCTTAACTTGTCCGCCTGCTTTGAGGTTGCAGACATCAATCCTCCCAATCCCATACGATTGGGTTGATTGGCACCTCCTGCTAGCAGCTGATTGGCAGTAAATCTGCAGGGGATGGCATTGCACAAGCAGTTGTGTAATGCACTATTTCTTTGGGAAACAGACGTATGAGTGCTGCCAGCATTGCTGCAGAGGTTGAAGCGGTGGGATTCAGCCTGTCAGTGCTCAGACCATACGCCGCACAATGCATCAAATTGGTCTGCATGGCTGTCATCCCAGAAGGAAGCCTCTTCTAAAGATGATGCACAAGAAAGCCCGCAAACAGCTTGCTGAAGGCAAGCTGATTAAGGACATGGATTACTGGAACCATGTCCTGTGGTCCGAAGAGACCAAGATAAACGTATTTGGTTCAGATGGTGTCAAGCATGTGTCGCGGCAACTAGGTGAGGAGTACAAAGACAAGTGTGTCTTGTCTACAGTCAAGCATGGTGGTGGGAGTGTCATAATCTGGGCCTGCATAAGTGCTGCTGGCACTGGGGAGCTACAGTTCATTGAGGGAACCATGAATGCCAACATGTACTGTGACATACTGAAGCCTAGCATGATCCCCTCCCTTCAGAGACTGGGCCGCAGGGCAGTATTCCAACATGATAATGACCCCAAACGCACCTCCAAGATGACCACTGCCTTGCTAAAGAAGCTGAGGGAAAAGGTGATGGACTGGCCAAGCATGTCTCCAGACCTAAACCCTATTGAGCATCTGTGGGGCACCTCAAACGGAAGGTGGGGGAGTGCAATGTCTCTAACATCCACCAGCTCCGTGATGTTGTCATAGAGGAGTGGAAGAGGACTCCAGTGGCAACCTGTGAAGCTCTGGTGAACTCCATGCCTAAGAGGGTTAAGGCAGTGCTAGAAAATAATGGTGGTGACACAAAATATTGACACTTTGGGCCCAATTTGGACATTTCCACTTAGGGGTGTACTCACTTTTGTTACTAACAGTTTAGACATTAATGGCTGCGTGTTGAGATATTTTGTGTGGACAGCAAATTTACACTGTTATACAGGATGTACACTCACTACTTTACATTGTAGCAAAGTGTAATTTCTTCAGTGTTACATGAAAAGATATATTAAAATATTTACAAAAATGTGAGGGGTGTACTCACTTTTGTGAGATACTGTATGTGAGAGGAACTTTCTCTTTTTCATTTGGGGTAGTTTCATTTCCTTTTAATTTAAGTGGAGGAAGAGATATGATATCCATAAAATATCCCTTCACCCTCCATAGAAGAACTCGCTGCTAGCCAGTGGGTCAGGTCAGGTCAGGTCAGGTCAGGTTTTAATAGCTATTAGATATGTTTATGGAACAGCTTCCCACCTACACATCATAAACAAGGAGAAAGCGCTCCTGCATCTAGGCACTTCCTCATTCTGTCACGTCATTGTGCATAAGGTTCCTTCACAGCCCGACGCTGACATTTGTTTTGTTATTATTTTGCTGCTATGGGGCACAAGCCATAAGGTATAAACCCCCTATTCCATCCTACGTAATCTAGTATAAGCATAACCAAAAATAAGACAAGACAACTTTGATGGGAGAAAGACTGGTCACGGTCACGTTTATTAAATAAACGATTAACTAGTGCCTGATATTCTTTATTATTACTATTAGGCACTCAACGTATGTTAACTTAAACTTGAACACAAGTTTGTCATCCAATTGGTAGCGGCATCTCAGCCTAACCTAACCCCTACCAGCAGACGAACAAGGCCCCTTTCAATGTTTGCAACGTGACACCCGGCTGTTCATGCCCAATGGCACAGAGAGAGAGCTGTGATGTTTAGAGATCTTCGGTCTGCATCTGCAAGGGAGAGGACCCCTAGGCTGGCGCCTAGTGGGCGTATCCCCTCCCCTTTTTAGACCGTCACTCTTCTCTCCCCATGCTCGCTCCCCAGGGCCTTGACCATCCGCCAGCTAGGGCATCTCCAACCAACCCTGTAAGGCATCCCCTATCAGTCGAATCGTGCAACCCTCCTGTTAGGGGTGGAAGGCTATATTAAAAACCCCGGCTTACGAAGGCTACCTCAATTAAACCTACCCCGGCCGGGTTACACTCACCCTCACTCTGCCGCATCGTTGCCACTGCCGCCTTCTTCTCCGGGATGGGTGGGCGAGGAAAATTTCTCCTTGAAGTCTGGAACAGGAAGAGGCCAGTATCACTGCTGCAGAGCCCTATAAAGGTAAGCACAAACACCCGCCTCCACACCTCCAACATTGTAACAAACACAATCTAGCATCCTCCAGACTTCAAGTTGGTAATCCCTTAATGTTGTTTAAGGCCCACTAGAGGGGGCCCTCCACTATCTTAAGGTATAAACCCCCTATTCCGTCCTACGTACTCTAGTATAACCATAACCAAAAATAAGACAAGACAACTTTGTTGGGAGAAAGACCAGTCATGGTTACGTTTATTAAATAAACAATTAACTAGTGCCTGATATTCTTTATTATTACTATTAGGCACTCAACGTATTTTAACTTAAACTTGAACACGTTTGCCATCCAATCGGTGGCGGCATCTCACCCTAACCTAACCCCTACCAGCAGACGGACAAGGCCCCTTTCGATGTTTGCAGCATGACACCCGGCTGTTCACACCCAACAGCACAGAGAGAGAGCTGTGATGTTTAGAGATCTTCGGTCTGCATCCGCAAGGGAGAGGACCCTTAGCCCGGCACCTAGTGGGCGTATCCCCTCTCCTTTTTAGACCGTCACTCTTCTCTCCCCGTGCCCACTCCCCAGGGCCTTGACCACCCGCCACAAGAGCCAGGCATTCTCTTGCCACCACCCAAGTCAACAGGCACCTATTACTACAATATAACCACTACCTTTTTTTTTTGTTTTTTTGCCTAAAATTAAATTTAACAGCACCCTTCTGATGTCCTTTAAGAACAAGTCCAGCCCAACGTCTGATAGGTGAACCCCGTCCGGGCAAAATAGGTCCTTTTTGTCAGCTGTAATAGCCTCATGCTTAATCACGAAGCCCCCCAGGGCTGTGAGCGTTCTACCCATCTCATTGTTGACCTTCTTCCTCACATTGTATGCCGCTTTCTGGGTCACAATATGCCTTCAGTGCAGCCTAGCAACCACATTGGACCATCCCAGCCTCACATCACTGAGCCAGGTGTGCACCCACTTCAAGTTGGCCACCATCCTCTTAAAGAGGTCCAGTTCAGGCACCGAGCCCAAGTCATTCCCACCCAAATGTAGCACCACAATATGTGGCTGCCCCCAACTCCTGTGCGCCTCTTGCAGAAGAGCTGGCAAATCTGCCGATGTAAGGCCCCTGCGCCCTAACAATTAAAAGTTGGCCCTGGACATTGTGAATCCAAGTTGCTGACCTTCCGGAGACTGCAGCACCTTGATGGAAGCCCAATGGATAAAGGGGTGGCCTACTATCCATACACGAACTGGTGGTGACTTCGCACCTAACGTACCTGGCAAAACATGATTCATCCACATTAACCCTTTTCACCAGTCCCCATAGACAGCCCCCAACTGCCCCTGTTCTAACTAGGTGTTAACTGTCACACCCCCTTAACAGCGGAATTCTTGCACCAATCCAGACCCCCCCCGACAATTTTATTTTATTTATTATTATTTATTTTTTTATATTTCTTGGGTTGGCCTAATATACGTTCTATAACGGCTTGACTTCCAGTGCCCTATGCGCTTAATCTCCAACGGCAAAGTGCCTCGCGCCACCGCACTGGTAGCTGCTCCAATCCGAAATGAGTGAGGGGCGATCCGTGTAGGATCCGACCCCATCCGCTCCGCCACTTTGGCAAGGACCCTGCGGAACTGAAATACCCACAGGGAGCTACTATCCTTGTGAACAAGGAACTGTTGGGAGGCCTTGGGCCTTACCTTACTAAACTCCTCAACGCAGCGCACCGGGCAACATTCCTGGAAGTCCAACTTTGCCAGAGACAACCACAACCCCTTACCCTCTTGGTCCATCTTGGACCTAGGCACTAGCAGGAGAAGCCCTCCCTCGGCCGCCCGAAGGTGATCCACTTGGATTCCCCCTGCCCCATTCGCCTTCGAGGATGCCCCTGCGAAAGCTAAAGCGAACACCGCCCTGAAAAGTAACACCTCATACTCAGATGTGCAAGCTGATTTCAGTTCCAAGGCCATCAACCTCAGGCGAACTGATGTGATGGGCTCATTCCGATCCCTAGGACGGGGGTTCACCCTACCTCACCCCTTCAAGACCTGTCTAAGAAAGCTCTTGAATGATCAACATTGCCCAATGCTTTATTGAAGAAGGCCACTGCCGACAGCCTGCTCCCTGCTCCTATTCTGCTGACCCCTTCCTGCCTCAAAGCCGCTAACCATTCCAGCACCTGTACCTGTGATGCCAGCTGTACCCTGACACCCTTCTGCTGACAGAATGCCTCCCATCTTTTCCAATGGCCCATGTATGCTCTCCATGCTCTGATCAGGGGGAGAATGCCTTCCCAACCTTCAACAGCTGCCAAAGAAAAGCAGGGCACATTAAACCCTCTTTCGCCACCCTGGCTGCTGCCTTCCTAAACTGCTCCCAATTGAATCGAGAGAGTGCATCAGAAATAACGTTCTGCACTCCCGGGATGTGTTTGGCGGTGAAACAAATATTGAGCTGCAAGAATCACAACACTAAGTGCCTTAAGTAATGTACAACCCCAAAACACCACTGCCCTATTAGCTAGACGCCGGCCCCAAATCTCTACAGCTGCCATGATCGGAAACAGTTCCAATAAGGTCAGGTTCCTTGTCCAACCCTCGGATATCCAGTCTGGAGGCCATGGAGCCGTGCTCCATTCCCCGTCCAGATAGGCTCCGTACCCCGAGCTGCCTGCTGCGTCTGTAAAGAGATGCAGCATTTGGTTTGAAACTGGTGGAGCCCTCCAGAGACAAACTCCATTGAAATCGCTCAGGAACCTGGCCCACACCTCAAGGTCGTTCCTCACCTCTGGCTTGACCCTGGCCCACTTTACCTGCCCTTCCAGACCCTGAAGCTGGCTTTCCAGACGGCGGTTAAAAACTCTGCCCATCGGGATGGCCCGCCCCGCAAAATTAAGGAGACCCAATAGTGACTGTACCTCCTTAACGGGGGCTCTGTCTTGCCCGTGCACCTTCTGCACCATGTGCAACATTCTGTCTACCTTGTCCTCAGGCAGTCTGCATACTGCCTGCACCGTGTCAATTTCAATTCCCAGAAAAGTGAGACACATGCAAGGGCCTTGCATTTTATCCTCCACCAGCAGTACCCCGAACCTTGGCATCATATCCTGCATTACCTCCATGAGCTGTTCGCACTCCGTGGAACCTGCTCTCCCGACCAACAGAAAATCATCCAGGTAATGAGCGACCGCCCCACCCCCAGGGTGTACACCCACTTCAAGTCGGCCACCAGCCTCTTAATGAAGTCCAGTTCAGGCACCGAGCCCAAGTCATTCCCGCCCAAATGTAGCACCACAATGTGTGGCTGCCCCCAACTCCTGTGCGCCTCTTGCAGAAGAGCTGGCAAATCTGCCCATATAAGGCCCCTGAGCCCTAACCATTAAAAGTTGGCCCTGGACATTGTGAATCCAAGTTGCTGACTTTCCGGAGAACACAGCGCCCTGATGGAAGCCCAATGGATAAAGGGGTGGCCTACTATCCATACACGAACTGGTGGTGACTTCGCACCTAACGTACCTGGCAAAACATGATTCATCCACATTAACCCTTTTCGCCAGTCCCCATAGACAGCCCCCAACTGCCCCTGCTCTAACTAGGTGTTAACTGACACACCCCCATAACAGCGGGAAATCTTGCACCAAACCAGACCCCCCCGACAATTTTATTTTATTTATTATTATTTATTTTTATTTTTTTATATGTCTTGGGTTGGCCTAATATACGTTCTATAACGGCCTGACTTCCAGCGCCCTATGCGCTTAATCTCCAACGGCGAAGCGCCCTTGCGCCGCCTCACTGGTAGCTGCTCCAATCCGAAATGAGTGAGGGGCGATCCGTGTAGGATCCAACCCCATCCGCTCCGCCACTTTGGCAAGGATCCTGCGGAACTGAAATACCGACAGGGAGCTACCATTCTCATGAACAAGGAACTGTTGGGAGGCCTTACCTTACTAAACTCCTCGACGCAGCGCACCGGGCAACATTCCTGGAAGTCCAGCTTTGCCAGAGACAACCACGACCCCTTACCCTCTTGGTCCGTCTTGGACCTAGGCACTAGCAGGAGAAGCCCTCCCTCGGCCGCCCGAAGGTGATCCACTTGGATTCCCCCTGCCCCATTCACCTTCGAGGATGCTACCAATTCTCCTAGATGTAGCGCCCCTGCGAAAGCTAAAGCAAAAGCCGCCCTGAAAAGTAGCACCTCATACTCGGACGTGCAAGCTGATTTCAGTTCCAAGGCCATCAACCTCAGGCAAACTGATGTGATGGGCTCCCTCCAATCCTTAGGACAGGGGTTCACCCAACCCCACCCCTTCAAGATCTGTCTAAGAAAGTTCTTGAATGATCAACATTGCCCAATGCTTTATTGAAGAAGGCCACTGCTGACACCCTCTCCCTGCTCCTATTCTGCTGACCCCTTCCTGCCTCAAAGCCGCTAACCATTCCAGCACCTGTACCTGTGATGCCAGCTGTACCCTGACACCCTTCTGCTGACAGAATGCCTCCCATCTTTTCCAATGGCCCATGTATGCTCTCCATGCTCTGATCAGGGGGAGGATGCCTTCCCAAACTTCAACAGCTGCCAAAGAAAAGCAGGGCATATTAAACCCTCTTTCGCCACCCTGGCTGCTGCCTTCCTAAACTGCTCCCAATTGAATCGAGAGAGTGCATCAGAAATAACGTTCTGCACTCCCGGGATGTGTTTGGTGGTGAAACAAATATTGAGCTGCAAGCATCACAACACTAAGTGCCTTAAGTAATGCACAAACCCAAAACACCACTGCCCTATTAGCTAGACGCCGGCCCCAAATCTCTACAGCTGCCACTATCGGAAACATTTCCAATAAGGTCAGGTTTCTTGTCCAACCCTCGGATATCCAGTCTGGAGGCTATGGAGCCATGCTCCATTCCCTGTCCAGACAGGCTCCGTACCCCGAGCTGCCTGCTGCGTCTGTAAAGAGATGCAGCATTTGGTTTGAAACTGGTGGAGCCCTCCAGAGACAAACTCCATTGAAATCGTGCAGGAACCTGGCCAACACCTCAAGGTCGTCCCTCACCTCTGGCGTGACCCTGCCCCACTTTACCTGCCCTACCAGACCCTGAAGCTGGCTTTCCAGACGGCGGTTAAAAACTCTGCCCATCGGGATGACCCGCCCTGCAAAATTAAGCAGACTAAATAGTGACTGTACCTCCTTAACGGGGGCTCTGTCTTGCCCGCGCACCTTCTGCACCATGTGCAACATTCTGGCTACCTTGTCCTCAGGCAGTCTGCATACTACCTGCACCGTGTCAATTTCAATTCCCAGAAAAGTGAGACACATGCAAGGGCCTTGCGTTTTATCCTCCGCCAGCAGTACCCCGAACCTTGGCATCATATCCTGCATTACCTTCATGAGCTGTTCGCACTCCGTGGAACCTGCTCTCCCGACCAACAGAAAATCATCCAGGTAATGAGCCACCGCCCCGCCCTCGGACGCCTTCTGAACCACCCAGTGAAGGAACGAACTGAAGCACTCGAATAGAGAACAGGAAAATGAATTTCATCTCCATCAGCCTGAAGGCTGAAGGGTGTAAGGGTAGCAGTCGGAAAGCGGACTCAATGTCCAGTTTCGCCATTAGCGCACCTGGACCACAATCCCTGACAATGTCCAATGCATCGTCAAATGACTGATAGTGAACCAAGCTTAGCTCCGGATAAATGGCGTCGTTAACTGACCCCTCTTTCGGGAATGACAAGTGATGGATCAGCCTGAATTTCTCCTGCTCCTTCTTTGCTCCTTCTTGGGCACCACTTTCAGAGGGGAGACCACGAGATCCGCAAAAGGGATGGCCTCGAACGGGCCAGACACCCTACCCATCGCTACCTCCTTTGCCAGTTTCTCCCTTACAACCTGCGGGAATTCGTATGCTGTCTTCAAGTTCCTATGCACCTGAGACCCCACAACCTTCTCCCCCACCGGAATCTTAAACCCCACTTCCAACCCTGACCGGAAAAGCCCCGCCGCATCCTGGTTGGGGTAGTGTGCTAGCCATGGACTCATGGCTAGCAGTTTCAGCTGGGTTGGCGCCCTTGACGCCAACTCCCGGCTTGGGAACTTGCCTATCAAGGCCCTGTTCCTTCCTTTTATTACACTCAACTCCCGGATGGGGGCCACTACAATACTTGCATATGTGTTGAAAGGAGCAACTGCTCCCCCGATCACACTGTCGGTCCTGGAATTTCCAGAACTCCCTACCCCACTTCTTTGGGCGAGGCCCCCTACTGAGCCTGCAGGGGGGAGGGGAAACCCCCTTCCAGTCCCAATTTGGACCATAAGTGCATGTCCTGGGTACAGAAATGCAATAAAGGGTTCCCTACCATCTTTCTATGAAATGCCATATCGTAGTCACGCCATGCCCCCTCCTTAAACCTATTGTGGATATCCTCTATAGTATCCAGATATTTAAATAAGTTATGACCCTGCAGAGGCCACCTATCAACGTAGCACGCCGCCAGGACCCTGAAGCATTTGAGCCATTCCTCATAAGTCTCAGGTCTGCGTGGTTTCTTAGGGCCCAAACCATCCACCGCCCTTTCCTTAGCCCTATATGCATCCAGAGAGAGGTCAAAAACATTCACGTATCGCCCCTCCAGAATTTTCATAATTATTTTTTGTTTGAGATGGCCGTACAGTGAGTGCACGAGACAGGGATAGGTATCCCCTTGTGCCGCCACCTTCCTCTGAACCTGTCCCGCGGGTTACGTGGCACTCCCTAACACTGGTGATCCCCCTGGCACTTCCCCCATCCCCGAAGCCACTACTTTGGCCTTTGCTTGCCCAGCCGCCATTTTTTTAACCCACCTAAACATTCTCTGCTGGCCCTTACCCACTAGCCCCATGTCCTCCCCACTGTCTGAGCCTGACCCACTAGTGGACAACCTTGTGTTAGCGTGTGTAATGCCAGGTGCATAGTACTCACATTCCGCCATCTGTGCGCCCTCCTGGAAAGAATGAGGCCTCAAAAGGAGGGCCTGCACTAGGTCCCCCCTGCCCTCCCCCACCATTCATTCCCAAAGCTGCAGACACGGCTCTCCTAATCATCTCCTCTTGGCCTGTCCCCTCCCGGACGTTCACACTGGACCCAAGAGAGGCTTGGAGCCTGTTGCCCTCATGCAGCGAAGCCTCCACTGCCCTTTTAATGCACTCCTCTGTAATCACGCTGTCTTGCCCATACACACTCGCCCCCCTGGCCTGTGTGAGGCCTAGATACATGCTCATCCTGCGCCACGTGCACCCTTGTGCCACCCTGGGCACCCATCCATTCAAAATGTGTTATCCCCGCATTTCCCACCCCCACCTGCACAGCATTATCCGCAGCTCTCCTTGCCAAGTTATTTGCTGCCGGTCCATGTGGACCCACACATAACATTCTCCTGCACCCTTGCACTCTCCCATGGGCCTACAGCACTGCAATCACCAGCATCTTTGGAGCCACGTGCCCCAACCGTCTCCCCCACTACATACACGCCGGCTGTACTGCTGCCCGGTAAGTCCCCTGGAGCCCCAAAGACCCACCCTCTGCCTTTTGAGGCCCCAGCCACGATCCGAGACTCCCCAACTTACTGTGAGTGCTTCCGTCATGGTGGGCCCTGTCCCGCTCTCTGCCCCTCCTTCCAATATGGCGGCCGCTCTCCTCCTCACTGGAAGAACCCAGGGAGAAAGTATTGCGAGAACCGCAATGTGAGTGGGCGTGGCCTGATGCTCTCAAACCTCCTGCACCACAACTAGGCCTCGGCCCTCCCTCCTCACCACCGGCGGCCCCTGGGACCCCCTGACCCTGCGCTAGCGCGGACTGGCCCACCACTGCAGCAAGGGATTGCGCAAGGACCAGGACAGCCGCCATGGCCGCCAGAGGTAAGGTAGGTAACATCGGGGCCGGGACCCCCCCTACCTGTGCACCTTGTTCTGCCTGCACCACCTGGGCCCCTGTCTGGCTACCCTGTGTCCCATCCTGGCCCATATAGAGGGCACCGTCTACCACGCCAGACTGCTGAGAGGGACCAGGGCCTACCCCAACGACGCACCACCCTGTGCCTGTACTGTGGGGCCTGTCTCCCCACCCACCACCTTCTTTCCCCTGTTAAACCTTCTACTTGGGGGGGATTTCTGGGGTGTGGGGGGTACCGCTTCATCAGAGAACTGATCATCTCTCCCTCCTGCAGGTCCTTTCTTCCTGGCCTTCGTCTCCACCACTTCACGATATCTCTTCGGTGGCATCGCCTTCCTCCTGACTCTATCCATCATCCAACTCAGCACAGGACATGAAGAAAATTTCCTGGAACAGGAAGAGGCCGGTATCGCTGCTGCAGAGCCCTATAAAGGTAAGCACAAACACCCGCCTCCACACCTGCAACATTGTAACAAACACAATCTAGCATCCTCCAGACTTCAAGTTGGTAATCCCTTAATGTTGTTCCAGGCCACTAGAGGGGGCCCTCCACTATCATAAAAAAATCTCTTGATATGTATCAAGCAATCACTGTGTATTATGTTGTAGGGTGAGAATGCAGTTAACACCCAGAAGGTATGTTGCAGTAAATGCAGGAAGGATTTGCACTGCGTACAGCGTGAAGTGTTAAATGCAACTGAAAACCACAGGAAAAGAGCATTCGAAAAGCACCTACGCAATACCAAATAATAACCACATGTTACTTATTATCCCTCTAGAGTGTGCCACTGAAACGTAACCTTTATTGCAGTAATTACTAAAATCAAACCCAAAGGTTAAAATACATTGATTAAAAAATAGTATATTCAGTTTAAATCAATCATTCACATGGTCCAGAAAAGATTATATACATGATTATTTAACCACAATTTTCTAATTCTCAGAATTGAAAAAGCACCGTCTGACTTATCAAGGCTAACCTTGCTACATATATGCGCCTAATTGGATTTAATAGATAAGAATTGTAAATGAATGCCCTTTATACTAACATAATGCTTAACATGCATCTACAAACACTTAACTATTGTACTTTGCAGACTGGCAAAAGGAATCAAAAGAACAGAAATATACAATAAATCATGAGATGCTCACTGAAAGTTGGATCAAAGTATTTTGTTTGGATATTTCCCCTGGAGTGCATTAAAGGGACATAACAGCCAAAATTGGAATCCACGTGATGCATTTCAGTTTTGGTTAAAGTATTTTTGTAATATTACATGTATAAACAAAAATCCTTCTAATAAAAGCTATATCTGTTTCAAATGTGTATTTACGTATGCCCCGTGCACCAGCATTTTAAACACAGCACTTGCTCAGAGAACCTAAAGTGCTTCTTCCATTTTGTAATGACTCAGTTTTTTAATTGCTGACATGATACAAGCCCCACTGGCACTCTGAGCAGCTGCAGTATTTAAATTCCTGGTGCACTAAGAATATTTAGCTATGCTTCACATGCACGTGCAGAGACAAATGTTAACACTAAAACAGTGATAACTTTTTCTGGAATCATTTTTTCCAACACAATTATATTGTAAATATGTTTCTGTTCCAAGATGAAATTTGTCTATGTGCATTTAAATTTTGACCGGAATGTCCCTTTAAAGTATAGTAAAATATTTGTGCTGAAGTTTTTATTAAGAGTAGGAATTATTTGTACTTTTTTTATTTGAAAGCACTTTAATATAAAACCAACAAAACCATTTTATATATATAGTTCATTAATTTGCTTTATACGCCTCTTAAAGGGACAGTCTATCATGTAATCATATAGCGCTCATTTTGATCAGTGTCAAGCCACTTATCTTAAGGTGCATTACAGTATAAAAATATATTTAATTTAAAGGGACAGTCTAGTCAAAATTAAATGTTCATGATTCAGATAAGGCAAGTAATTTTAAACAACTTTCCAATTTACTTTTATCATCAAATTTGCTTTGTTCTCTTGGTATTCTTAGTTTAAAGCTAAACCTAGGTAGGCTCATATGCTAATTTCTAAGCCCTTGAAGGCCGCCTCTTATCTGAATGCATTTGGCAGTTTTTCACAGCTAGACAGTGCTAGTTCATGCCATAACGATAACATTGTGCTCACACCCGTGATGTTACTTATGATAAAGCACTGATTGGTTAAAATGCAAGTCTGTCAAAATAAAGGGGCAGTCTGCAGAGGCTTAGATACAAGGTAATCACAGAGGTAAAAAGTGTATTAATATAACTGTGTTGGTTATGCAAAACTGGGGAATAGATAATAAAGGGATTATCTATCTCTTTTTTTTAATTCTTTTTATTTGAGATAATAAAGGAAATATCACAAAAACATAATGATTATAAATAACAACGTTGAGACTTTGGCAGCATACCAGATGAAGGTTTAACCTAATAGAATCAATACTAAGCGCCATATTTATCAAGCTCTGTATGGAGTCTTCAGGTTCGCTGGAAACAGACGTTATCAAAAAGTTATGATAAGCAGCTCAGAGGCGGCGAACAGAAATCAACCCGATCGAAAGCAATCGGGTTGATTGACACCCCATGCTAGCGGTGAATCTGCAGGGGGCGGCATTGCACCAGAAGTTCACAAGAACTACTGGTGCAATGATAAATGCTGAGAGTGTATGCTGTTGGCATTTATCGATGGGCAGCAATGTGCAGCGGATATATGTTACTTCGTATCATGTCCGCTCGCACATTGTTAAATATGTCCCAAAGTCTTTTTGTGGTGTAAATAGGTGGAGTAGTTAATAGTCCCATTAATCCTCATAGTTTCTGTGCACATATTCTCAACTCTGTTTGTGAAATGTAGACATTGACCAGGTCAATGACCAGGGGATTATCTATCTTTTTAAATAATTCTAGAGTAGACTGTCCCTTTAAACTAATTTGTTCATTTTATTATGTGTTGAAATCCTGTGGCGTTAAAGAGACATTAAACTACCACTAAAAACAGAAGAGCAAGCAGCACTGGTAGATAATAAACTTAAAAACATGGCAGCTGACGCATACAAAACCGTGCAAACCAATGGCATTTAAAACCTCATGACAATATTCATTGGATAAAAGCAGCGATGTACGCTCATGACAAGAATCCTTAATACAAGATCCTTATTAGCTTTAAGGATTCTTATCATGTTATGGGTAAGTCATTGCTTTTATTCAGCGAATGTGATTGGCTAACAGGCTTTTGTATAAGCTTAGACTATGGGAACAGCTGAAACACATCAGCTGGGAAATTGACTATTATTTTTTGCACATGTTAATATTGTTAGCCCTGCCATGTTCTTAAAGGGACAGTCTACTTGAAAAATGTTATTGTTTAAAAAAGATAGATAATCCCTTTTTAACCCATTCCCCAGCTTTGCATAACCAACACTGTTATATTGATATACTTTTTACCTCTATGATTACCTGTATCTAAGCCTTATGCAGACTGAACCCTTATGTCAGTGCTTTTTACAATCTTGCATTTTAGCCAATCAGTGCTGGTTCTTGCAAAAACATTATCATTCTCCACAGGAGTGAGCACAATGTCATATATATGGTACACATGAACTAGCAGTGTCTACCTGTTGTACAAGATTTAAAAAACACTGAGATAAGGAGCGGCCTGCAGGGGCTTAGAAACAGGCAAACATAGAGGTTATAAAGTATATTAATGTATAACAATGTTTGTTGTGCAAAGCTTGAGAAAGGGTAGTGAAGGTGTTCTCTATCTTTTTAAACAATACATAAAATCAAGTAGACTGTCCCTTTAAGTTTATTACAATAAAAGTGGAGTTTTTAGTAAACCAGGACTTTAATAAGGTTAAACATTTTGATCCCAAATTGTGACAATCCCAAATAAAGTAACACAGTTGGGAGCACTGCGCACTGTCATGCAATGTTTTCAAAAAGGGTTCCTGATGGATTAAAATTGGTCTAAAAAACGCATTTGTTTACTAAAAAAATATTCTAACAAATATTTTTATAATAATAATGATTTATAATACAAATAATAAATGGCCTTTTAACTATATGTAAGAAATATCATATCTTATGAGTGCCAGTCACCTAAACAATGAACTATTTTGGTACCCACCTCCCAAAAAAGCACAGTTGAAGTAACTGCACTGCTGACCTGTACTGTTGAGAAAATAGGTGTTTCCCTCTTTTCCAACATTTTCAAACAGTTCTGTAACAGGAATAAGCATTTCCTGCTCTTCATAAAATGAAAATTCCTCAATGTACACTCCAAGGCAAGTCAATATTTCAAAAACAGTGTGTGTTCCAAACCCTTCTGCTATGGTTTTGTTAGAAGATGAAGACGCAAAGTGTCCAAAACGAAGAACTTGTGAGACCTCGTTATATAACAGGGACGTACCCCTGTACGTCCTGTAGAATTCTTTACACTCAGGGGCCAGTTTTTGCAAAGCTCTTGTCAGATAGAAGTGAAGTGCTTTGAAATGAAAGTTTTTCATGTAAAAGTCTCTTGACTTCCCAGCTATACTCAAATTACCATTAAATTGTCTATAAATTTGTACTGGTTCTTCCATGGTATAAACTATTATGGCTATTCCATACTCATCACTAAAATCATCAGGGAGATTAATATCTTCCTTTATATCACTCCACTCATCTGCTGCTGTATCCCAAGCTGCTAAAAACTGTTCATTAGATTTTTCTTTCTTAAGTATATCTGGCATAATGTCCTTCTCCAATATCTCTGAACAGCCAATGTACTGGTCATCAAACGAGTTGGTCATCATGTTCAGATCCAGAACCTGGCATTTAATCTGTAAAATACATTCACTAATTTTAATTGTTAAGGTACAAGCTTAAAAATAAAACAAAACAGTCTGTGAATTACTTAATCCCTCCCTTCTGTTCACATACCATCCAAAATGTAAAATCTGGAACCAGGTGAGTTAGGGTGGATATAGGGTGGAGGGTGTCATGGGGACATGGCTGCTTGGCATGAGTTGTTTCCAGAGGTGTGAGTGGTTGGCTCAGTGGCAACACAGTGTGACAGGAAGGGAAACCTCAATACATACTTGACCTGGTCACCAGTGTTAGGACGTAGCTATGTCATTATCAGGCTCCACCAGCCCAGTGTAAAAGCCTTATGTTAGTAAAACTGACTCTGGAGATCAGATACAGACTCTTGTGTTTCCTTTAGAAAGTTGTGTGAGGGAGGAGACTGATGACACATTGCATTGAGGGCATATTTTATGCAGAAATAGATACTGAGACTGTGGTTTATGCACCTAGCAAACTTGGATGAGCAGCCTTTGGTAGATGTACCATGTTAATAATGCATGAAGTATCAGTCTTTACCCCTGCCCAGCTTAAAGGGATACTAACTTTTTTTTCCTTCCTTGATTCAGCATGCAATATTAAGCAACTTTCTAATTTACTCCTAATATCATTTTTTCTTCATTCTCTTGCTATCTTTATTTAGAAAGCAGGAATGTAAAGCTTGGGAGCCGAACCATTTTAGGTTCAGCACCCTGGATAGTGCTTGCTTATTGGTGACTATATTTTTATGCTCTATCTGAATCATTAAAGAAAACATTTGATACCCAAATTTTGAAACACTTCAAAGTGATGCAGCATAGCTGTAAAAAGCTGACTAGAAAATATCACCTTAACATCTCTATGTAAAATATAAATATATTTTATCTCAAAATGTCCTAAGTATTCACACCCCATTACAAAGAACTTAAAGCAGCAAATCAGTATGTCTGTCCTGGGACCTGCAAGGGAGTGAGCCTTGTGCACACTCATCTTATTTCCCTAATCAGTTTACTATGAAATCTCATGAGATCACAACAAAAGAGTTAATGACCTCAGCACTGCTGATGCTGATTGGCTGCTGTTCATTTCTTCCCTTTTTTTTGTAACCTGCAGCTGGGCAGTAACTGAAGTATAACTTTTTACCGAACACTTACTCTGGTGAGCTGAGGAAATTTTGTGGTAAAATATCTTCCTTTTTTACATAGAGATGTTCAAGTGATATTTTCATGTCAGCTTTTTACAGTTAAGCTCCATCACTTTCAAGTAATTTAGCATTTGAGTACTATGTTCCTTTAAGCTAACAAATATTTTCTAAATTACAGAACTATTATAGGATGTAGCATAGCAAGCTATACTAGATCAATAAATTGAAGACTAAAAAAACCCATAGCCATTAATCAAGAATGGGATATGAGTTATTTTGTTGAGTAGTGCATATAAGTAGGATCATTACAATGTATACTTAAATAAGATCTACACAATGTTTGCTTATATTCCTTAGCACCTGATATTATGCTTAACAAATGTGTTGTGACATTTGGAAAAGTATAAAATACCATATAATATATATTTTTTTTACATCCAAGTGTTCCGTGCAAGAACCATATTAAAGATGAAGCATCATTAAAGAGATAGTAACCCCCCAAATTTTCTTTTATGATTCAGATAGAACATTCCATTTTAAACAACTTTCCAATTTAATTCTATTATCAAATTTTCTTCATTCTCTTGTTATCCATTGCTGAAGGGATAGCATTGCACTACTGACAGGAAGCTGAAAATATCTATTTAGCCAATCACGAGAGACAAATGTGTGCAGGAACCAATCAGCAGCAGCTCCCACTAGTGTATGATATGTGCGTATTCATCTTTTAACAAGGGACACTAAGAGAACGAAGCACATTTGAAAATAGAAGTGAATTTAAAAGTGTCTTAAAATGACCGGCTCTATCTGAATCCAATCCCTTTAATACCATCTTATAATAATATTTTTTTAATTGATTTTATTTTTCAACATAAATGATCCAATGTCTTTTGATTTCTTCTATATCTTCAAATGTGAAGTTTTGCTGTTCTGTACACTGTATATTGTATCTGTTTCTAATGTCACAAGTTGTTATAATATGTAGCACTTTATTTTGTAATTTTCATAAAATGCTATATTTAGTTGTGATAGAAATAAATCATTAAGATTTGACTGTTGTACAACCCTTTTCTGTTCACTTGAGACAAACCGGAAAATGACATTTCATCAGGTGTTTTTAAGTTCATTTTAATGTGTCATATTATCCATGACAATAAGCGGGTAACGTACTGGTTACTGATTGGATAACGGGGGTTTAAATGTCAAGGATCTACAGATGTTAGTCATCCTATGACTAAGTGTCGCACGGCAAGAAATGCGTAAGGATTTTATCTTCCTCCTGCATGCTTGTATACTTGTATCAGCTGTCTCCTTCTTACTTACTGTTGAAAATCCTGATTTTTATTGTTTTATGCTCCATTAGATTGAGGCAAGTTGTACAAGGGTACTATAAACAAACAGAAAAACCTAAGCGCTTCCCTATACAATTCACAGGGTACCTTTGTAAATACAAAAAATGAAAAGACAAGAATAAATAAACTTGTTAAAGATAAATGGATCTGGTACAGTAAAATAAAATGAACCGGTGTGACAGGTCCACATTCAGTGTGGAATATATGAACACCTGGGAAAATTCACAGATAGAGTGGCCCGCGTATGAAACACGGGTAATGTCCAAAAAATCTCCAAGAGAATAGGTAAAGTCACCGATCTTTAAGGGAAATATAAATCCCTATTAGTAGCCACAAATGTAGAAAATGTCTGACGATAGGCAATAAGAAATCCACCAATGTGAATGTTCCTATCTCCAATGCCGTGATCTGTGCTGGGTTGCTGCTCTCAGTAAAGGAAGGGTCTGTGCTGACTCCTCCCCAGTGTGGAACTAGAATAAGAAAAAGAAGACAAGAGCGCAAGGAGGCATCTCTAAGAGTAAAAGTTTTTACTTCACAAATATTTCAGCACAAATAAAAAATGCACGTACAGGATTAAAAATCAAATAAGCAGAGTGTGATAATATCACCATGAGTTTCTCCACAAACAACCACGGTTTCAGTCTCATCAGATTCGAAAGAGCCGTATGTTATTTTCAAACTCCACTGTCTGCCGAACAGCTGGTATTAGGTTTGCATGGAGGGAGAAACACGTTTAAACCTCAACGCATTTCCTCTGGTATCCACCAGACTTTTTCAAGAGGAATGATTACATGGCAAACGTAATCCTAGCCTAAATAGTATCGGCACACCTTTTTACAGGTAGAGGGTGAGGATTGGATACTGACTATTTAGTTAAATCTAATGTTGATTGGTTACACGATCTATCCATCAGAGTCGTGTACACCTGTCAACTCGAAAATGATCAGGACAGAATGAGCCCTGTATTATCCATGAGATCATGACGAAAATGTAATCCCTGCATAATTTCACATAAATGAATAAAAGAGGTCCCTAATATCATACATAATTTCAACATATCATAAACAATTTCATAAATCATGACTTGATACAATTCAAAAAACATTTTAAAAAGGCAACGTTAAGAAACTGTGTTAAAAACCAAACGGCAACGGATAACTTATACTGTATGCATGCTAAAATAAAGAACGACTAATAATATAGATAGTGTCCTAGATTACGCTAATATATATGTGCTAGGAACAGGCATGCAAATAAAGGGTAAAAACTATAAATTGTCGGTTTCTTACAGCTACAAACTAATAAAAAGTGAACCGAATGAGCTACCCAGAACAATCTTGTGCGTGACTTGAGGGTTTGTATAACTATATCTGTTAATATACCAGTCCTTGACTCACATAATAGATGATATAGAGCGCAGTGAGAATCATAAAATAATAAGAAACATGAATGAATAGGAGCTACAGTTACTTTATATCTAAGGTGTAGATAAACCTATGTAGAAAAGGTGCCTGCTCCGTTCATATAACTGGGTACTTAGTAATGTAAACCAAAGAAGAAACTGAGAAATTTAAAAATTTAAAAATTGGAACAGGTGGAAAATTAGAATGTTCCCTCTAAACCTAGAAAATCTTTCAAATAGTTTTATGAGAAAATGGATATTTATCTACATTACATAAAAGCTTGTAAATCTAGATCAATTTACGTGTAAATCTGTATATAGTATACCTACTTACTTGCGAATGTAATTGCTTTAGTACGGAGAACTAAGAAGACGATTAGAACCAGATTTAATGAACATTGGAACAACATCAAAAATAAAGTAGAAACACATAGGCCTAGATTTAGAGTTTGGCGTTAGCCGTCAAAACCAGCGTTAGAGGCTCCTAACGCTGGTTTTTACCGCCCGCTGGTATTTAGAGTCAGTCAGGAAAGGGTCTAACGCTCACTTTCCAGCCGCGACTTTTCCATACCGCAGATCCCCTTACGTCATTTGCGTATCCTATCTTTTCAATGGGATCATTCTAACGCCGGTATTTAGAGTCGTGGCTGAAGTGAGCGTTAGAAATCTAACGACAAGACTCCAGCCGCAGAAAAAAAACAGGAGTTAAGAGCTTTCTGGGCTAACGCCGGTTCATAAAGCTCTTAACTACTGTGCTCTAAAGTACACTAACACCCATAAACTACCTATGTACCCCTAAACCGAGGCCCCCCCACATCGCCGCCACTCTATTAAAATTTTTTAACCCCTAATCTGCCGACCGCACACCGCCGCCACCTACGTTATCCCTATGTACCCATAATCTGCTGCCCCTAATACCGCCGACAACTACATAATATTTATTAACCCCTAATCTGCCGCCCCCAACATCGCCTCCACCTGCCTACACTTATTAACCCCTAATCTGCCGACCAGACCTCACCGCTACTCTAATAAATTTTTTATCCCCTAAAGCTAATTCTAACCCTAACCCTAACACCCCCCTAAGTTAAATATAATTTTTATCTAACGAAATAAATTAAGTCTTATTAAATAAATTATTCCTATTTAAAGCTAAATACTTACCTGTAAAATAAACCCTAATATATCTACAATATAAATTATAATTATATTGTAGCTATTTTAGGATTAATACTTATTTTACAGGCAACTTTGTATTTATTTTAACCAGGTACAATAGCTATTAAATAGTTAATAACTATTTAATAGTTACCTAGTTAAAATAATTACAAAATTACCTGTAAAATAAATCCTAACCTAAGTTACAATTAAACCTAACACTACACTATCAATAAATTAATTAAATACAATACCTACAAATAAATACAATGAAATAAAGTACAAAAAATAAAAAAGAACTAAGTTACAAAAAATAAAAAAATATTTACAAACATTAGAAAAATATCACAACAATTTTAAACTAATTACACCTACTCTAAGCCCCCTAATAAAATAACAGACCCCCAAAATAAAAAAATGCCCTACCCTATTCTAAAATTAAAATAGAAAAGCTCTTTTACCTTACCAGCCCTGAAAAGGGCCCTTTGCGGGGCATGCCCCAAAGAATTCAGCTCTTTTGCCTGTAAAAAAAAAACATACAATACCCCCCCCAACATTACAACCCACCACCCACATACCCCTACTCTAACCCAAACCCCCTTAAATAAACCTAACACTAAGCCCCTGAAGATCTCCCTACCTTGTCTTCACCACGCCGGGTTCACCGATCGATCCAGAAGAGCCTCCGATGTCTTGATCCAAGCCCAAGCGGGGGGCTGAAGATGTCCATGATCCGACTGAAGTCTTCATCCAAGCGGGAGCTGAAGAGGTCCATGATCGGGATGAAGTCTTCATCCAAGCGGGAGCTGAAGAGGTCCATGATCGGGCTGAAGTCTTCTATCAAGCGGCATCTTCAATCTTCTTTCTTCCGGATCCATGGTCATCCCGCCGACGCGGAACATCCATCTTCACCGACGACTTCCTTCCTTTAAGGGACGTCATCCAAGATGGCGTCCGTCGAATTCTGATTGGCTGATAGGATTCTATCAGCCAATCGGAATTAAGGTAGGAAAATTATGATTGGCTGATGGAATCAGCCAATCAGATTCAAGTTCAATCCGATTGGCTGATCCGATCAGCCAATCAGATTGAGCTCGCATTCTATTGGCTGATCGGAACAGCCAATCGGATTGAACTTGAATCTGATTCCATCAGCCAATCAGAATTTTCCTACCTTAATTCCGATTGGCTGATAGAATCCTATCAGCCAATCGGAATTCGAGGGACGCCATCTTGGATGACGTCCCTTAAAGGAACCGTCATTCATCGGGAAGTCGTCGGTGAAGATGGATGTTCCGCGTCGGCGGGATGACCATGGATCCGGAAGAAAGAAGATTGAAGATGCCGCTTGATAGAAGATTTCAGCCCGACAACGTTTTCCTGCAAACTTAATAAAGTTACTACTAGTATGGGTTAACATATAGATCGTTTACCCCTTTAAAAACTGCCTCTAGATGGAACGTTATAATTAAGTGTTTGAATAACTTTAGAGAATTAAAAAAGGCACATATATTAGCAAACATCTTTGCTATCTTACTATCTTTATATCACATTATTATTTCACTATTTGATCATACTAATTTAATGGTATGTCTCCCCATTATCACTTTGTCTGGTACTTACGTTAATTATCACGTTAGATAATCCAAGAACACATTTTATATTTAAAAAAAAAATTTCAATCGATCTAGTTCTATTTTCCTTTTCTCACGTTTAAAATTACATCGCACTTCTGTTAATGCTATGTTGTTGTTTCACACATGTATTTTAGCACATTCTTCTCACATATTATTTTTTCCTCCATCACGTAGAAGTTTTAATTTAATTTTGCAACCATAATATGTCTATAATAATAAGACACCGTAATGCTCAATATGCTGCAAAATATACTGACAAGTACACATAGAAAGTGCAGTAGTGCCAGTTCTTATACCCAAGCAGCTTAATTCAGCATCCCTTCTTGCTCGTGTGATAGCTTCTATATTACAGATCAAGGCTTTTGTCACACCAATTCTACCTGACAACAGATGATGCTCGCAAAGATAATATGATTGGATCATTCATGGGTGTGCCTCATTTATACTGACCAATAATATCCGACAATCTGATATTCGGTGAGCCAATCAATGATCCTGCCCGGGTCTTTCAAATGAATATAACATGACAAGTCCGGCCGGCGCGTACCCCTCTGAAGAAGCGTTATGTGAAACACGCGTCAGGGGCATTGTTCACGAGGTCATAGTACCTCACTGCTTTTAGCCGCTCGCTCGCTAGTATATTTTCTACAATTATAGAATACATGCATGTGTGAAATTTGAGCAGATTAACAATAATACAGTCTCCGATATAGTAGAGACCTTTGCAGATGGTGATATGAATGTTGGAGTGTTATTAGCTAGAAGTAATATTAATGATAGCCTCCGCTATAGAAGAGGCTTTTTTTAGCCAGGGGTTATGAGAGTTTCTTACTTTGTTAATTTGAATAACTGATAACTCACAATATCTTAAACCACATGTGTTTAGCAAATAAGGTGGCAACTAGATATTAGTGCTAGGCTTAAACCATATGTGTTTGGCAACTAAGGTGGCAACTAGATATTAGCGCAAGGCTTACTTTAATATCATAATTATAGCAATTGGTTAACAAAAAATCAACGGTACTGACATATAGGTTATAATATTTGATGTATATCATCTTAAATATCTTCGTACATATGGAATGATACCTCGGCATTACCAAAGCTATACTAACAACAGTGCAGCCTAGCATATAATCTTTTGTAACTGGGAGATATTAGGTATCGTTTTACTTTTCCGGTTGTGCTAATATGTATCAAACATACAATTACATTTATTAGTAAGCACACACACACCGGTTATACCATTTAGAATACTGGGTCACAAAACACCACATTGGTTAGACCTGGATTGCTGAACCTAAGCTCTCAGTTATATCGCAATATATTTAACTTACCTTTGTGATATCGGGTGCTACTTTGTGCTTACTATTAGTGCACATACCACCTATATTTTCTCTGAGCAACATTGCTGAACTTCAGCTCTCAGTTATATTGCAATATAATTAAATTATTTCTTTGATATCGAGTGCTACCTTGTGCTCACTATTAGTGCACATACTACTGAACTTTATGATACCCTGATTGCTAAAACTGAATAAGTTATATATACATATCCTAGCTATTACTCTCTGCACACACCATCCAAGGGTCCATTATTTACTGTGCAACAGTTAATCTGCATATTATTAACAATCTTAGGAATCTTATAGCATCTGCTTATATTAGATATCCTTAAGAACCCTATTTGCAGAGATTACTGCAAAAATAATATTTCTGTTTCCCACGCTACATATTGAATTCTTCTAAATTAAGACACGAGCTTGAGCTATTTTTTAATCAGTGTATGTGTGAATGTTTGTCTGAGTCCTGCTGGACTTTACTTCTTGTCTCCTAATAAAGATTTGTGTAGTATGAATGGTTTTCTGAGACAATTTTAACTTCATTCTAACTTCTAATTGGGTATTTGGGGTTCCATTTACTCCCTGACATAGAGCATTGCTCTCCTATATTAATCCACCACCTTATGTTGATAATCTAAACCAGTGGGTTTTTCAAGATATATATTTAGAGTCAGACAGGCCTATCCCTTTTCTTGCAAGATTTCTTTTTGTCTTTGCAATTAATGGTACATCCATATGTATCCTTCCTGCCTCTCTCTGAAATTATAGGGCTAATATATTTATAATTCTTTATCATTTTTTCCCTATAATTTCTTATCTACTCTTAACCCACTAGCCCTCAGCCCCCCGTTTTCTACTTAACTGTTTTTTTGCTAGGGATATCCTAGTGTTTCTCTTTGAGGGCTTACAATTTAAATCAATATGAATTTTCAACAAGATTTAATTGTCAGACAAGAAAAAAGATTAAAAGAACTAAATCAATTATTTGACAAACCTAACATTGAAGATATTCAGATAACCAAAGATGAACTGAATAATACACTATGCCAACTACACCAAACTCTATATAAACACACTAAAAGGTGGTGGAACTGGCATTTTTTCGATAAATATGCAGAACGTGGTATAATACCTAGAGGTCTTAGAATCAAAATGTTTCCAGCCTTCACTCTAAATAATGAGGAATTGGTCAAAGAATGGGAAGGCACCCTAACAGAATGTTCACTCAAATTGATTCAAATCCTCAAAAAACATGATTCTCTAGAACTTAACAATCTTGATGCAGAAATTAATAAACAAAATGATATTTTAAAAAAATTTGAAGAGAAATTTAATTTTGTGGATACTTATCAGACATACCAGAAAGAACTGGATAAATTGGAAAGCGAGTTGATTCAGACCAAGAAACAAAAATTACAGAGAGACATAGATGATTTTCAACATCAAAGAGTGTATAGGTGGAGAAACCATAGCTTTAATAGATCTAGATCTCAGAGAAAAACAGTAAGAGAAAACGACAGTGGGACAGATACTGAAACAGACATCTCAGATAATGAAAATAACAGAGATGATAGTGAGCCAATGACAAGAGACTCTCCAGCAACTGAGGCCCAAACTAGCTCTATACTGCCCACCCCACAACAGCCTCAGCAAATGTCTTTTTTAGCATTAAGCCACAGACAACAACAGGCGTTAACTTCGACGCAAGTGAGCAAAACAAGAAACAACAAAAGGAAAAATACAGGACCTCAGAGACAGTCAGAGAGAAAGAGAGAGATGAGTCCATTTACAAAAATCAGGACCAACTCATGAGAATTATAAATCTAAGTGATCATGTTCTTAATACTAACCATGAACTAGTCCTATCTAAAGGCTTGACCTTCTGTCCCACTAACAAACTTAACAAGTTTGAAATAATTAAAGACGTACACCTATTCACACGCAAACTCTTATTAAAAAAGATGTACTCTCATAAGGAAGACCTCTCTCTGTCAAATGAAGATCTGAACTCTTTGAGAGATTTGGAGGATCTTTTGAGTGAATCTGAAACTGATATACAATCAGATATACAATCAGATATTGACATCCAATCAACCTCTTGGAAAAAGGATTTAAAACCTAAATCCACCTATATGCCCCCTACTACAATCTCTCCACAAATAAATGTATTCTCACAAATAGTATGTAAAAAAATTGAACAATTACCTATCTACAATGTGAATAACAATTTAACTCACCCTGAAATAAGTGCTCTGAACGACATAAAAACTTGGAATGATGTAATCATTAAGCCCTCTGACAAGGGCGGAAATATTGTCTTATGGTCCAAAACTGACTATGTCGAAGAAGCAATGAGACAATTAACAAATCAAGATTGTTATAGAAAATTATTTTCGAATCCCCAAACAGAGTATATGAATCTGTATAACAAATTGATCATAAAAACGTGGAAAGATGGAATCATTACAAAAACTGAAAAAGAATTTCTAATACAGAAAAATCCCACTCTTGCAACCATATACTTCCTACCAAAAGTTCACAAGAATCTGACCAAACCTCCCGGTAGACCAATTGTATCCGGTAACAATAATCTAACAGAGTCTGCGAGCAAGTATGTAGATCAGAGGTTGAGGGAATACATAACAACGCTACCATCATACGTCCGAGATACGATGGAAGTATTACAGATTTTACAAAATCTCTATCTGGGAAAAGATACCTGGCTCATTACAGCAGATGTGGAATCTTTATACACCAGTATCAGACATGAAGATGGTATACAAGCAGTGAGGTACTTTCTATCCACAAATTCATTGGATAATGAAGAACACAATGAATTTGTTATTTCCCTGTTGCAATTTGTTCTAACTCATAATATTTTCACCTTTAAAGACAGTTTTTTCCTTCAAACACAAGGCACAGCGATGGGCACCTCGTGTGCCCCCACGTATGCCAATCTATTTTTAGGTTTTTGGGAACAAAAAGTAGTCTTCACAGATATCATGGAAAAATTTACCAACCATGTAGTACTCTGGCTTAGGTACATTGATGATGTGCTCTTCTTGTGGGAAGGCACACGTGAAATGTTAGATGAATTTTTATCAATACTCAATGTTAACAATCTTAACATCAAACTAACCTACCAAGCAGAACTACATGAGATTAACTTTCTGGATCTCACAATAACCAAAAATCTAGATGGGACAGTGCAAACTAAGATCTTTAGAAAGGAAACGTCAACAAACTCATTACTGCATGAATCGAGTGCTCACCCCAACAGTACATTAAAAGCAATACCTTACGGGGAATTCCTTCGACTTAGACGCAACTGTTCAGATACCACAATCTTTGAAAATGAGAGTAAGGACTTAATAACAAGATTAGTCCAGAGGGGATACAGTAAGAGGTCTGTTAAGAAGGCTAAATTTAAAGCCCTAAAAACAGGAAGATCTGAATTACTTCATCCAAAAAAGAAAGATACCTCCAAAACTATTCCTAGGTTAATTACCACTTATAATCCACAAATGCAGCATGTAATTAAAATATTCAATGATAATTGGTTCATCCTAGAGAATGACCCCGATCTCCAAGATATAATAGGAGATAGAGTCAAAATTGGATATAAGAGACCCAGAAATTTGAAGGACCAATTGGTCAAGAGTCACTATGTGCACAATCCAAGAAAAAAAGACACCGACCCAGGCATGTATCCTTGCTGTACCTGTACAGCATGTCCTTTTGTCAAAAAGATAAAAGAGATCAAAGATAAATATGGCACGGTCCATAAACTTTACCAACACTTTACATGTAGGACTTCTGGGGTAATCTACATTATCTTTTGCGAATGTGACAAAGCCTATGTAGGAATGACCACTAGAGAGGCACGAGTAAGAATATTGGAACACAAGAATAATATCAAAAATGCTGAAAATGACCTTCAGAATGGTAAAAAGATCACTAGTGTCGCTAAACATTTTCTAACTAAACATAGAAGCCAATACAACCATATGAAATTTGCAGTATTACAGAAAATATCACTGGGCATAAGAGGTGGCAATGTTGAGAATGCACTACTGAAGGCAGAGTGCAGATGGATACATTTGCTCAATACTGTACACCCAGCTGGATTAAACGAGCATAATAACTACAACGTTTTCCTGCAAACTTAATAAAGTTACTACTGGTATGGGTTAACATATAGATCGTTTACCCCTTTAAAAACTGCCTCTAGATGGAACGTTATAATTAAGTGTTTGAATAACTTTAGAGAATTAAAAAAGGCACATATATTAGCAAACATCTTTGCTATCTTACTATCTTTATATCACATTATTATTTCACTATTTGATCATACTAATTTAATGGTATGTCTCCCCATTATCACTTTGTCTGGTACTTACGTTAATTATCACGTTAGATAATCCAAGAACACATTTTATATTTAAAAAAAAAAATTTCAATCGATCTAGTTCTATTTTCCTTTTCTCACGTTTAAAATTACATCGCACTTCTGTTAATGCTATGTTGTTGTTTCACACATGTATTTTAGCACATTCTTCTCACATATTATTTTTTCCTCCATCACGTAGAAGTTTTAATTTAATTTTGCAACCATAATATGTCTATAATAATAAGACACCGTAATGCTCAATATGCTGCAAAATATACTGACAAGTACACATAGAAAGTGCAGTAGTGCCAGTTCTTATACCCAAGCAGCTTAATTCAGCATCCCTTCTTGCTCGTGTGATAGCTTCTATATTACAGATCAAGGCTTTTGTCACACCAATTCTACCTGACAACAGATGATGCTCGCAAAGATAATATGATTGGATCATTCATGGGTGTGCCTCATTTATACTGACCAATAATATCCGAAAATCTGATATTCGGTGAGCCAATCAATGATCCTGCCCGGGTCTTTCAAATGAATATAACATGACAAGTCCGGCCGGCGCGTACCCCTCTGAAGAAGCGTTATGTGAAACGCGCGTCAGGGGCATTGTTCACGAGGTCATAGTACCTCACTGCTTTTAGCCGCACGCTCGCTAGTATATTTTCTACAATTATAGAATACATGCATGTGTGAAATTTGAGCAGATTAACAATAATACAGTCTCCGATATAGTAGAGACCTTTGCAGATGGTGATATGAATGTTGGAGTGTTATTAGCTAGAAGTAATATTAATGATAGCCTCCGCTATAGAAGAGGCTTTTTTTAGCCAGGGGTTATGAGAGTTTCTTACTTTGTTAATTTGAATAACTGATAACTCACAATATCTTAAACCACATGTGTTTAGCAAATAAGGTGGCAACTAGATATTAGTGCTAGGCTTAAACCATATGTGTTTGGCAACTAAGGTGGCAACTAGATATTAGCGCAAGGCTTACTTTAATATCATAATTATAGTAATTGGTTAACAAAAAATCAACGGTACTGACATATAGGTTATAATATTTGATGTATATCATCTTAAATATCTTCGTACATATGGAATGATACCTCGGCATTACCAAAGCTATACTAACAACAGTGCAGCCTAGCATATAATCTTTTGTAACTGGGAGATATTAGGTATCGTTTTACTTTTCCGGTTGTGCTAATATGTATCAAACATACAATTACATTTATTAGTAAGCACACACACACCGGTTATACCATTTAGAATACTGGGTCACAAAACACCACATTGGTTAGACCTGGATTGCTGAACCTAAGCTCTCAGTTATATTGCAATATATTTAATTTACCTTTGTGATATCGGGTGCTACTTTGTGCTTACTATTAGTGCACATACCACCTATATTTTCTCTGAGCAACATTGCTGAACTTCAGCTCTCAGTTATATTGCAATATAATTAAATTATTTCTGTGATATCGAGTGCTACCTTGTGCTCACTATTAGTGCACATACTACTGAACTTTATGATACCCTGATTGCTAAAACTGAATAAGTTATATATACATATCCTAGCTATTACTCTCTGCACACACCATCCAAGGGTCCATTATTTACTGTGCAACAGTTAATCTGCATATTATTAACAATCTTAGGAATCTTATAGCATCTGCTTATATTAGATATCCTTAAGAACCCTATTTGCAGAGATTACTGCAAAAATAATATTTCTGTTTCCCACGCTACATATTGAATTCTTCTAAATTAAGACACGAGCTTGAGCTATTTTTTAATCAGTGTATGTGTGAATGTTTGTCTGAGTCCTGCTGGACTTTACTTCTTGTCTCCTAATAAAGATTTGTGTAGTATGAATGGTTTTCTGAGACAATTTTAACTTCATTCTAACTTCTAATTGGGTATTTGGGGTTCCATTTACTCCCTGACATAGAGCATTGCTCTCCTATATTAATCCACCACCTTATGTTGATAATCTAAACCAGTGGGTTTTTCAAGATATATATTTAGAGTCAGACAGGCCTATCCCTTTTCTTGCAAGATTTCTTTTTGTCTTTGCAATTAATGGTACATCCATACGATCATGGACCTCTTCAGCTCCCGCTTGGATGAAGACTTCAGTCTGATCATGGACCTCTTCAGCTCCCGCTTGGATGAAGACTTCAGTCGGATCATGGACATCTTCAGCCCCCGCTTGGGCTTGGATCAAGACATCGGAGGCTCTTCTGGATCGATCGGTGAACCTGGCGTGGTGAAGACAAGGTAGGGAGATCTTCAGGGGCTTAGTGTTAGGTTTATTTAAGGGGGGTTTGGGTTAGATTAGGGGTATGTGGGTGGTGGGTTGTAATGTTGGGGGGGGGTATTGTATGTTTTCTTTTTACAGGCAAAAGAGCTGAATTCTTTGGGGCATGCCCCGCAAAGGGCCCTTTTCAGGGCTGGTAAGGTAAAAGAGCTTTTCTATTTTAATTTTAGAATAGGGTAGGGCATTTTTTTATTTTGGGGGTCTTTGTTATTTTATTAGGGGGCTTAGAGTAGGTGTAATTAATTTAAAATTGTTGTAATATTTTTCTAATGTTTGTAAATATTTTTTTATTTTTTGTAACTTAGTTCTTTTTTATTTTTTGTACTTTAGTTTATTTCATTGTATTTATTTGTAGGTATTGTATTTAATTAATTTATTGATAGTGTAGTGTTAGGTTTAATTGTAGGTAAATGTAGGTATTTTATTTAATTAATTTATTGATAGTGTAGTGTTAGGTTTAATTGTAACTTAGGTTAGGATTTATTTTACAGGTAATTTTGTAATTATTTTAACTAGGTAACTATTAAATAGTTATTAACTATTTAATAGCTATTGTACCTAGTTAAAATAATTACAAAGTTGCCTGTAAAATAAATATTAATCCTAAAATAGCTACAATATAATTATAATTATATTGTAGCTATATTAGGGTTTATTTTACAGGTAAGTATTTAGCTTTAAATAGGAATAATTTATTTAATAAAAGTTAATTTATTTCGTTAGATTTAAATTATATTTAAATTAGGGGGGTGTTAGTGTTAGGGTTAGACTTAGCTTTAGGGGTTAATACATTTATTATAGTAGCGGTGAGGTCCGGTCGGCAGATTAGGGGTTAATAAGTGTAGGTAGATGGAGGCGACGTTGGGGGCGGCAGATTAGTGGTTAATAAATATAATATAGGGGTTGGCGGTGTTAGGGGCCGCAGATTAGGGGTACATAGGTATAATGTAGGTTGCGGCGGTGTACGGAGCGGCAGATTAGGGGTTTAAAAAAATATGCAGGTGTCAGCGATAGCGGGGGCGGCAGATTAGGGGTTAATAAGTGTAAGGTTAGGGGTGTGTAGACTCGGGGTACATGTTAGGGTGTTAGGTGCAGACTTAGGAAGTGTTTCCCCATAGGAAACAATGGGGCTGCGTTAGGAGCTTAACGCTGCTTTTTTGCAGGTGTTAGGTTTTTTTTCAGCTCAAACAGCCCCATGTTTCCTATGGGGGAATCGTGCACGAGCACGTTTTTGAAGCTGGCCGCGTCCGTAAGCACCGCTGGTATCGAGAGTTGCAGTGGCGGTAAATATGCTCTACGCTCCCTTTTTTGGAGCCTAACGCACTGAAAACCCAGCCATTCTGTGAACTCTAAATACCAGCGGTATTTAAAAGGTGCGGCCAAAAAAAAGCCAGCGTTAGCTACGCGGGTCGTTACCGACAAAACTCTAAATCTAGCCGTTAGTGTCTCAGATCACTTTAGAACCTTTCACAATTCGAATTATCTAGTTCTATTTTCCTTTTCTCACGTTTAAAATTACATCGCACTTCTGTTAATGCTATGTTGTTGTTTCACACATGTATTTTAGCACATTCTTCTCACATATTATTTTTTCCTCCATCACGTAGAAGTTTTAATTTAATTTTGCAACCATAATATGTCTATAATAATAAGACACCGTAATGCTCAATATGCTGCAAAATATACTGACAAGTACACATAGAAAGTGCAGTAGTGCCAGTTCTTATACCCAAGCAGCTTAATTCAGCATCCCTTCTTGCTCGTGTGATAGCTTCTATATTACAGATCAAGGCTTTTGTCACACCAATTCTACCTGACAACAGATGATGCTCGCAAAGATAATATGATTGGATCATTCATGGGTGTGCCTCATTTATACTGACCAATAATATCCGACAATCTGATATTCGGTGAGCCAATCAATGATCCTGCCCGGGTCTTTCAAATGAATATAACATGACAAGTCCGGCCGGCGCGTACCCCTCTGAAGAAGCGTTATGTGAAACGCGCGTCAGGGGCATTGTTCACGAGGTCATAGTACCTCACTGCTTTTAGCCGCACGCTCGCTAGTATATTTTCTACAATTATAGAATACATGCATGTGTGAAATTTGAGCAGATTAACAATAATACAGTCTCCGATATAGTAGAGACCTTTGCAGATGGTGATATGAATGTTGGAGTGTTATTAGCTAGAAGTAATATTAATGATAGCCTCCGCTATAGAAGAGGCTTTTTTTAGCCAGGGGTTATGAGAGTTTCTTACTTTGTTAATTTGAATAACTGATAACTCACAATATCTTAAACCACATGTGTTTAGCAAATAAGGTGGCAACTAGATATTAGTGCTAGGCTTAAACCATATGTGTTTGGCAACTAAGGTGGCAACTAGATATTAGCGCAAGGCTTACTTTAATATCATAATTATAGCAATTGGTTAACAAAAAATCAACGGTACTGACATATAGGTTATAATATTTGATGTATATCATCTTAAATATCTTCGTACATATGGAATGATACCTCGGCATTACCAAAGCTATACTAACAACAGTGCAGCCTAGCATATAATCTTTTGTAACTGGGAGATATTAGGTATCGTTTTACTTTTCCGGTTGTGCTAATATGTATCAAACATACAATTACATTTATTAGTAAGCACACACACACCGGTTATACCATTTAGAATACTGGGTCACAAAACACCACATTGGTTAGACCTGGATTGCTGAACCTAAGCTCTCAGTTATATCGCAATATATTTAACTTACCTTTGTGATATCGGGTGCTACTTTGTGCTTACTATTAGTGCACATACCACCTATATTTTCTCTGAGCAACATTGCTGAACTTCAGCTCTCAGTTATATTGCAATATAATTAAATTATTTCTGTGATATCGAGTGCTACCTTGTGCTCACTATTAGTGCACATACTACTGAACTTTATGATACCCTGATTGCTAAAACTGAATAAGTTATATATACATATCCTAGCTATTACTCTCTGCACACACCATCCAAGGGTCCATTATTTACTGTGCAACAGTTAATCTGCATATTATTAACAATCTTAGGAATCTTATAGCATCTGCTTATATTAGATATCCTTAAGAACCCTATTTGCAGAGATTACTGCAAAAATAATATTTCTGTTTCCCACGCTACATATTGAATTCTTCTAAATTAAGACACGAGCTTGAGCTATTTTTTAATCAGTGTATGTGTGAATGTTTGTCTGAGTCCTGCTGGACTTTACTTCTTGTCTCCTAATAAAGATTTGTGTAGTATGAATGGTTTTCTGAGACAATTTTAACTTCATTCTAACTTCTAATTGGGTATTTGGGGTTCCATTTACTCCCTGACATAGAGCATTGCTCTCCTATATTAATCCACCACCTTATGTTGATAATCTAAACCAGTGGGTTTTTCAAGATATATATTTAGAGTCAGACAGGCCTATCCCTTTTCTTGCAAGATTTCTTTTTGTCTTTGCAATTAATGGTACATCCATACGATCATGGACCTCTTCAGCTCCCGCTTGGATGAAGACTTCAGTCTGATCATGGACCTCTTCAGCTCCCGCTTGGATGAAGACTTCAGTCGGATCATGGACATCTTCAGCCCCCCGCTTGGGCTTGGATCAAGACATCGGAGGCTCTTCTGGATCGATCGGTGAACCTGGCATGGTGAAGACAAGGTAGGGAGATCTTCAGGGGCTTAGTGTTAGGTTTATTTAAGGGGGGTTTGGGTTAGATTAGGGGTATGTGGGTGGTGGGTTGTAATGTTGGGGGGGGGTATTGTATGTTTTCTTTTTACAGGCAAAAGAGCTGAATTCTTTGGGGCATGCCCCGCAAAGGGCCCTTTTCAGGGCTGGTAAGGTAAAAGAGCTTTTCTATTTTAATTTTAGAATAGGGTAGGGCATTTTTTTATTTTGGGGGTCTTTGTTATTTTATTAGGGGGCTTAGAGTAGGTGTAATTAATTTAAAATTGTTGTAATATTTTTCTAATGTTTGTAAATATTTTTTTATTTTTTGTAACTTAGTTCTTTTTTATTTTTTGTACTTTAGTTTATTTCATTGTATTTATTTGTAGGTATTGTATTTAATTAATTTATTGATAGTGTAGTGTTAGGTTTAATTGTAGGTAAATGTAGGTATTTTATTTAATTAATTTATTGATAGTGTAGTGTTAGGTTTAATTGTAACTTAGGTTAGGATTTATTTTACAGGTAATTTTGTAATTATTTTAACTAGGTAACTATTAAATAGTTATTAACTATTTAATAGCTATTGTACCTAGTTAAAATAATTACAAAGTTGCCTGTAAAATAAATATTAATCCTAAAATAGCTACAATATAATTATAATTTATATTGTAGCTATATTAGGGTTTATTTTACAGGTAAGTATTTAGCTTTAAATAGGAATAATTTATTTAATAAAAGTTAATTTATTTCGTTAGATTTAAATTATATTTAAATTAGGGGGGTGTTAGTGTTAGGGTTAGACTTAGCTTTAGGGGTTAATACATTTATTATAGTAGCGGTGAGGTCCGGTCGGCAGATTAGGGGTTAATAAGTGTAGGTAGATGGAGGCGACGTTGGGGGCGGCAGATTAGTGGTTAATAAATATAATATAGGGGTTGGCGGTGTTAGGGGCAGCAGATTAGGGGTACATAGGTATAATGTAGGTTGCGGCGGTGTACGGAGCGGCAGATTAGGGGTTTAAAAAAATATGCAGGTGTCAGCGATAGCGGGGGCGGCAGATTAGGGGTTAATAAGTGTAAGGTTAGGGGTGTGTAGACTCGGGGTACATGTTAGGGTGTTATGTGCAGACTTAGGAAGTGTTTCCCCATAGGAAACAATGGGGCTGCGTTAGGCGCTTAACGCTGCTTTTTTGCAGGTGTTAGGTTTTTTTTCAGCTCAAACAGCCCCATGTTTCCTATGGGGGAATCGTGCACGAGCACGTTTTTGAAGCTGGCCGCGTCCGTAAGCACCGCTGGTATCGAGAGTTGCAGTGGCGGTAAATATGCTCTACGCTCCCTTTTTTGGAGCCTAACGCACTGAAAACCCAGCCATTCTGTGAACTCTAAATACCAGCGGTATTTAAAAGGTGCGGCCAAAAAAAAGCCAGCGTTAGCTACGCGGGTCGTTACCGACAAAACTCTAAATCTAGTCGTTAGTGTCTCAGATCACTTTAGAACCTTTCACAATTCGAATCCTCAAAGTTTAAAGATTTTTATTTTAGACTGGATGGCACCCAATTACTCAAACAATAGGCTGAAGGCTCTTCGCCACCGTGAAACGTATTGGATTCACAAGTTGAAAACCCTAAATATATCCAGTACATATGGACTTAATATTGATCTAGATTTACAAGCTTTTATGTAATGTAGGTAAATATCCATTTTCTCATAAAACAATTTGAAAGAATTTCTAGGTTTAGAGGGAACATTCTAATTTTCCACCTGCTCCAATTTTAAAATTTTTTAATTTCTCAGTTTCTACTTTGGTTTACATTACTAAGTACCCAGTTATATGAACGGAGCAGGCACCTTTTCTACATAGGTTTATCTACACCTTAGTTTTAAAGTAACTGTAGCTCCTATTCATTCATGTTTCTTATTATGTTATGATTCTCACTGCACTCTATATCATCTATTATGTGAGTCAAGGACTGGTATATTATCAGATATAGTTATACAAACCCTCAAGTCACGCACAAGATTGTTCTGGGTAGCTCATTCGGTTCACTTTTTATTAGTTTGTAGCTGTAAGAAACCGACAATTTGTAGTGTAAATTTTTACCCTTTATTTGCATGCCTGTTCCTAGCACATATGTATTAGCGTAATCTAGGACACTATATATATTATTAGTCGTTCTTTTTTTTAGCATGCATACAATATAAGTTACCCGTTGCCGTTTGGTTTTTAACACAGTTTCTTAACGTTGCCTTTTTAAAATGTTTTTTTAATTGTATCAAGTCATGTTTTATGAAATTGTTTATGATATGTTGAAATTATGTATGATATTAGGGACCTCTTTTATTCATTTATGTGAAATTATGCAGGGATTACATTTTCGTCATGATCTCATGTGTAATACAGGGCTCATTCTGTCCTGATCATTTTCTAGTTGACAGGTGTACACGACTCTGATGGATAGATCGTGTAACCAATCAACATTAGATTTAACAAAATGGTCAGTATCCAATCCTCACCCTCTACCTATACCGGTAAAAGGTGTGCCGATACTATTTAGGCTAGGATTAAGTTTGCCATGTAATCATTCCTCTTGAAAAAGTCTGGTGGATACCAGAGGAAACGCGTTGATGTTTAAACGTGTTTCTCCCTACATGCAAACCTAATACCAGCTGTCCGGCAGACGGTGGAGTTTGAAAGTAACATACGGCTCTTTCGAATCTAATGAGACTGAAACCGTGGTTGTTTGGGGAGAAACTCATGGTGATATAATCACACTCTGCTTATTTGATTTTTAATTCTGTACGTGCACTTTTTATTTGCACTGAAATATTTGTGAAGTAAAATCTGTTACTTTTAGAGATGCCTCCTTGCGCTCTTGTCTTCTTTTTCTTACTATAAACAAACACAAGATTTCGGTTATACAAAGTGATACCGAAGAAATTGAGGGATTCGCTCCCAAGAAAACTTAATGTCCAAGGGGCCGATTTATCATCAGTTTGTCCGACATGATCCGCTTGGTGGATCATGTCCAACAGACATTGATGAATGCTGACAGCATATGCTGTCAGCATTTATCATTGCGCTAGCAGGGGTTGTCAATTAGCCCGATCGTATAGGATTGGACGGATTGATGTCCGCAGCCTCAGAGTAGACGGACCAGTTATGGAGCAGCAGTCATTCGGAGCTTGATAATTCGGCCCCCAAGAATTAATTTGTCTCAAAATCGTGCAACACAATACCCCTAGCACCTCCTCATGCTACAATAGCACTCAAAATTTCTTTACGTAACCATAAAACAGTTGTCACCAATTAGTCACCAATTTCCACAACAAAGTTCTTTTCAATAGGAAAAAAAGTTATAAAGTTTTTTCTATTTTAACATATGGTGTTTTCTTTAACTATATTTTTTTCTATAAACATTAATGGCTAGATTTAGAGTTCTGCGGCCAAAGGGGTGCGTTAGCTACGCGTGCTTTTTTTCTCCCGAACCTTTTAAATACCGCTGGTATTTAGAGTTCACAGAATGGCTGCGTTAGGCTCCAAAAAAGGGAGCGTAGAGCATATTTACCGCCACTTCAACTCTCGATACAAGCGGTGCTTACGGACGCGGCCAGCTTCAAAAACGTGCTCGTGCACGATTCCCCCATAGAAAACAATGGGGCCGTTTGAGCTGAAAAAAACAAACACCTGCAAAAAATCAGCGTTCAGCTCCTAACGCAGCCCCATTGTTTCCTATGGGGAAACACTTCCTATGTCTGCACCTAACACCCTAACATGAACCCCCGAGTCTAAACACCCCTACACCCCTAGCCTTACACTTATTAACCCCTAATCTGCCGCCCCCGCTATCACTGACCCCTGCATATTATTATTAACCCCTAATCTGCCGCTCCGTACACCGTCGCAACCTACATTATCCCTATGTACACCTAATCTGCTGCCCCTAACACCGCCGAACCCTATATTATATTTATTAACCCCTAATCTGCCGCCCCCAACGTTGCCTCCACCTACCTACAATTATTAATCCCTAATATGCCGACCGGAGCTCGCCGCTACTCTAATAAATGTATTAACCCCTAAAGCTAAGTCTAACCCTAACACTAACACCCCCCTAAGTTAAATATAATTTTATTCTAACGAAATAAATTAACTCTTATTAAATAAATTAATCCTATTTAAAGCTAAATACTTACCTGTAAAATAAACCCTAACATAGCTACAATATAAATTATAATTATATTGTAGCTATTTTAGGATTAATATTTATTTTACAGGCAACTTTGTAATTATTTTAACCAGGTACAATAGCTATTAAATAGTTATTTACTATTTAATAGCTACCTAGTTAAAATAATTACAAAATTACCTGTAAAATAAATCCTAACCTAAGTTACAATTAAACCTAACACTACACTATAAATAAATAAATTAAATAAAATACCTACAATTATCTACAGTTAAACCTAACACTACACTATCAATAAATTAATTAAATACAATACCTACAAATAAAAACAATGAAGTAAACTAACTAAAGTACAAAAAATAAAAAAGAACTAAGTTACAAAAAATAAAAAAATATTTACAAACATTAGAAAAATATTACAACAATTTTAAACTAATTACACCTACTCTAAGCCCCCTAATAAAATAACAAAGACCCCCAAAATAAAAAATGCCCTACCCTATTCTAAAATTAAAATAGAAAAGCTCTTTTACCTTACCAGCCCTGAAAAGGGCCCTTTGCGGGGCATGCCCCAAAGAATTCAGCTCTTTTGCCTGTAAAAAAAAAACATACAATAACCCCCCCCCAACATTACAACCCACCAGCCACATACCCCTAATCTAACCCAAACCCCCCTTAAATAAACCTAACACTAAGCCCCTGAAGATCTCCCAACCTTGTCTTCACCACACCGGGTCCCGATGTGTCTAGAAGAGCCTCCGAAATCTTCATCCAAGCCCAAGCGGGGGCTGAAGAGTGACGTCCATCCTCCGGCTGAAGTCTTGATCCAACCGGCAAATGAAGAAGTCCATCTTCGGGAAGAAATCTTCATCCTATCCGGGCAGAAGAGGACATCCGGATCGGCAAACATCTTCATCCAAGCCGCATCTTCTATGTTGTTCCATCCGATGACGAGCGGCTGATCTTGAAGTCCTCCGGCGCGGATCCATCCTCTTCGTTCGACGTCCAACTGATGAATGAAGGTTCCTTTAAGGGACGTCATCCAAGATGGCGTCCCTCGAATTCCGATTGGCTGATAGGATTCTATCAGCCAATCGGAATTAAGGTAGGAAAATTCTGATTGGCTGATGGAATCAGCCAATCAGAATCAAGTTCAATCCGATTGGCTGATCCGATCAGCCAATCAGATTGAGCTCGCATTCTATTGGCTGATCGGAACAGCCAATAGAATGCAAGCTCAATCTGATTGGCTGATTGGATCAGCCAATCGGATTGAACTTGAATCTGATTGGCTGATTCCATCAGCCAATCAGAATTTTCCTACCTTAATTCCGATTGGCTGATAGAATCCTATCAGCCAATCGGAATTCGATGGACGCCATCTTGGATGACGTCCTTTAAAGGAACCTTTATTCTTCAGTTGGACGTCGAACGAAGAGGATGGATCCGCGCCGGAGGACTTCAAGATCAGCCGCTCGTCATCGGATGGAACAACATAGAAGATGCGGCTTGGATGAAGATGTTTGCCGGTCCGGATGTCCTCTTCTGCCCGGATAGGATGAAGATTTCTTCCTGAAGATGGACTTCTTCATTTGCCGGTTGGATCAAGACTTCAGCCGGAGGATGGACGTCACTCTTCAGCCCCCGCTTGGGCTTGGATGAAGATTTAGGAGGCTCTTCTGAACAGATCGGGACACGGTGTGGTGAAGACAAGGTAGGGAGATCTTCAGGGGCTTAGTGTTAGGTTTATTTAAGGGGGGTTTGGGTTAGATTAGGGGTATGTGGGTGGTGGGTTGTAATGTTGGGGGGGGTATTGTATGGGTTTTTTTTACAGGCAAAAGAGCTGAATTCTTTGGGGCATGCCCCGCAAAGGGCCCTTTTCAGGGCTGGTAAGGTAAAAGAGCTATTCTATTTTAATTTTAGAATAGGGTAGGGCATTTTTTATTGTGGGGGTCTTTGTTATTTTATTAGGGGGCTTAGAGTAGGTGTAATTAGTTTAAAATTGTTGTAATATTTTTCTAATGTTTGTAAATATTTTTTTATTTTTTTGTAACTTAGTTCTTTTTTATTTTTTGTACTTTAGTTAGTTTATTTAATTGTATTTATTTGTAGGTATTGTATTTAATTAATTTATTGATAGTGTAGTGTTAGGTTTAATTGTAGATAATTGTAGGTATTTTATTTAATTTATTTATTGATAGTGTAGTGTTAGGTTTAATTGTAACTTAGGTTAGGATTTATTTTACAGGTAATTTTGTAATTATTTTAACTGGGTAACTATTAAATAGTTATTAACTATTTAATAGCTATTGTACCTGGTTAAAATAATTACATAGTTGCCTGTAAAATAAATATTAATCCTAAAATAGCTACAATATAATTATAATTTATATTGTAGCTATATTAGGGTTTATTTTACAGGTATTTAGATTTAAATAGGAATAATTTATTTAATAAGAGTTAATTTATTTCATTAGCTAAAAATTATATTTATCTTAGGGGGGTGTTAGGGTTAGGGTTAGACTTAGCTTTAGGGGTTAAAAAATTTAGTAGAGTAGCGGTGAGCTCCAGTCGGCAGATTAGGGGTTAATACTTGAAGTCAGGTGTCGGCGATGTTAGGGAGGGCAGATTAGGGGTTAATACTATTTATTATAGGGTTATTGAGGCGGGAGTGAGGCGGATTAGGGGTTAATACATTTATTATAGTAGCGGGGAGATCCGGTCGGCAGATTAGGGGTTAATTATTGTAGGTAGGTGGAGGCAACGTTGGGGGCGGCAGATAAGGGGTTAATAAATATAATATAGGGGTAGGCGGTATTAGGGGCAGCAGATTAGGGGTACATAGGGATAACGTAGGTTGCGGCGGTGTACGGAGCGGCAGATTAGGGGTTAAAAATTTTAATAGAGTGGCGGCGATGTGGGGGGGCTTCGGTTTAGGGGTACATAGGTAGTTTATGGGTGTTAGTGTACTTTAGAGCACAGTAGTTAAGAGCTTTATAAACCGGCGTTAGCCCAGAAAGCTCTTAACTCCTGGGTTTTTTCTGCGGCTGGAGTTTTGTCGTTAGATTTATAACGCTCACTTCAGCCAAGACTCTAAATACCAGCGTTAGAAAGATCCCATTGAAAAGATAGGATACGCAAATGGCGTAGGGGGATCTGCGGTATGGAAAAATCGCGGCTGGAAAGTGAGCGTTCGACCCTTTCCTGACTGACTCCAAATACCAGCGGGCGGCCAAAACCAGCGTTAGGATCCTCTAACGCTGGTTTTGACGGCTACCGCCCAACTCTAAATCTAGCCGTAAGATTTTACTAAATTACATTTAGATAGAATAAAGTTTCTATAAATGAAACCTCTGGACAACAAATTATAAAATGAAATTATTTGTGAGAAAACATAAAGTATAACATTGAGTAAAATACCTTTGTAATACTTAATAAATAAAACGAAATCCAGATGGTACAGGATAACTTTATCTTCATTTTCTCAGTTCTGTAATGAAAAGTAGAAATGTAATAAATGTTTGGTGACTGAAATTTTATAAAAAAAAATTAGGTATTTATCCAGCAGTGAAATTATTGATTTATTAAAAGTCTCGAGTGAGACAAATTTCTCAAAATACATTTTTTAAGACTATTATGTGATCTCCCAGAATATTAGGGAATCAGCTCTACAAGAAATAGAAAAACATGGCTCTGTGGTTAATATTTGTTATATTATTTTCTCTTAAAGCGGCCAAAAACTCTCCAGCTTGGAGTGAAATTTATTGCATAGACAATACAGGGGCAGAACTTTCTTAAAGTGAAAGTAAATTCCAGATAGCTATATGTTTTTATTAAAAAAAAATTAATTATCCGTTTTATTTTTACTTTTATAATTCCTACCGTTATCTTTCACGCTCCGCCCATCTTCCACTTCCAATCTTTCTGTGTGTTGACATATAGAGCGGTTCCACCCACTCTATACGTAGCTGTAATGCGCGTTCACAAGCAACGAGCACATTGCGCATGCACGAATCGTTGATGGATCCTTCAATGCACATGCAATTCTTTGAACAGCTGGTGTCCAACGGGCATGCGTCAATGTCTTTGGAAACATAGTACTCAATGAATGACGTAATGTATTCATTCAGCACTATGCTATTTACCTAATGAGCTGCTGCATTGGTAAGAACAGGGAGCCAAATTCCAAAAATCTAATTATATAACGATTGGAAGTATTTAGAAATTAATTATATATACACTACTATATTAACAATTTGTAAGCTCAATAATTCATATATTTTAATATTTTTAGCAATCCATGTTACAACATTTCATATATCGTTCGTATTCTTCATCATTACATAGATGAAATCTCCTATGATATGACCTGAAATTTATTTATATGTCAGGCATAAAATAAACATTATTTTGATCGAATATACCAATTTAGATAAGATAACATCGTTATTGTTGTTATATTTAATATTGATTTTTTGTTTTTTTTCAAATTGGTAGATAGTGTATATATTAATCAAAATATTTGAAAATAATTTGTATGTTAGATATTCTATTTTTGTCTAGAACAATTCAGAATAACTGAAATAAATAGCTATCACACAATAGCATTGGTGCTGATTGTAAGTAACATGAAGATACTTTTTTACAATGGCAATTCAGCTATTCGTTACATGTTCAGCATATTGAAAATTCTCAATCAGACTAATAAATTAATTTTATTCCTGGATAAATTGATTGATACCATTTTAAGTGTAAGGCATTGTGATTACTTCACAATAAGTTATAATTGCTTGATAAAGTACTTAGAAACTTACTTTTACTTATTGATCGCTAGTAATGCGATGTGCTAAACAGATGACGTTCTGAGCTCAGTGGCGAAAAACAGGTATGCACATGTGCGAATCGGGAACACGCTACCAACAAATTTATGCATAATAATATTTGCCGCATGCGCAACTCAATCAATAGGCTGATGATGTTGCTGCACAGCCGCCTAACGGCCAGAAAGTCAATTGAAAGATCAAACAACGTGATCAGGAAGTAAAATTAAAAAAAAAAAAAACGGGTTGAATTGTAAGTTGACAAAAATAATATTTAATTGCGGATCAAAATGTATTTACATTGAACTTTGTAAAAAATCATGAATGAAAGTACTATTATTTTTAGATGAACTATGTAACTGAGGATAGCGAAGCATGTAACTTTACTTTCACTTTAATTCCTGTAAGTCTCAGGCCCCAATATTCAAAACATCAACATTGTATTCCTAAAAAGGGAGCTGAACCAGAAAGTGCAGACAAGAAGCGATGTGTCTCCCATGGAAAATAATAGGGATTGCGGCTTCTGCAAAAGTCCGCCGACATCGCCACTTGTCGGCACTATCAGTGGGGAGGGGGGGCTGTATTTGAAGTGTTCATACACAGCACAGACAGTGCGCTCACTGAAACAAAAAGAGTTTTCTATGTAGGAACACTTCAAATAATCCATGCCTAATGCGTAACTAAACCTACACTACCTGCCTCACACTGGAAATCTTGGCGAAACAAATATGGCTGAAAACCTGTAACTAACCTGCAGGGCAGCGCTTGCACTACTGCCGATGTTAGCCTATTAAAATGCAGGTTACTCCCGTGGAACGCCCAGCTAACGCCCACAGAACACCTACATCTAGTCGCCGATCTGCCTTACTAATAAAAACAAAACAAAAAACCTTCCTATTATAACTAAAGGCGCCATCATTTATATGCATCCTATTGTACAATGCTATACTATATACTTTAAATATTGTAGTGATTTTAAAAAGTTTGGGGGGGGGGTTCTTTGTTCTTTTTTTATTTTTTACATTAATATTTCTTTTTCTAAATATAATTATGTTATACAAGACTGTATCCTCAATTGTATAGTGTTGCATAAATGCATAATCCTTAACTTTGCAAAGTTAAACAAATGTTAATTAAAAATTAAAAATTTTGGCTACTGACGTTGATAACATAACTATATTTAGAAAAATAAATATTAATGTTAAAATAAAAAAATAACAGAAAAAAAGCTGTTTGAAATCTATACAATAGTTAAAATAATATGCATTATACAAAACATTGTATATACATATAATGCTCCTCTAAAATCTATTAACCCCTTATGATCCCTCACCCCAGCGTATCCTAACACCTCTACATTATTAACCCCTAATCTGCCATAGCCTATTATCCTAATCACCCCCTAACCTATTAACCCCTAAACCGCCACAACTCCCATCAGAAAAAAAACTCTAACCTATTATCTCCTAAACCTCCACAACTCCCCATTGCATGAAACCCAAACCTATTAACCCCTAAACCGCCACAACCCCCCATCTTAACTCCCTAATAGCTAACCCTCCAGACTCCTAGCCTAACACCCCCAAAGTTACAAAAAAATACTAGCATTATAACAACAACAAAAACTACCAGAAATAAAAACCCTCAAGGAAGGTCTATCCTAAAAGTGCTCTTTACAAAAAAAGCCCACCCCAAAATAAAAAAAAACCTATATTAACACTAAAACCTACCTGAAAAGGGCATTTATCAGGCTGTGCCCTAGTTATAGTGATTATCTCTTTTGTAAAAAACAAATCCCTATACTAGAACCTAAGTAACCACCCGAAAACATACCTATCTTTAAAAAACGCTATGCTAAAAAAGATGTCCTTAAAAGGGCATCAGCAATAAAGCTCTTCTGCTAACACTAATCTAAAAATAAAAACCCTAACGCTAAACCATTAAAGTTTTCAATCACCAAACTTGAATCCAGCTCCGAGATGGACTGCTTCATATCTAAGGTGGACCCCTCTTCTATCTTCATCCATCACGGAACTCCGCTGGAGCTGTCCTCTTTTATCCGAGCAGTCTTCCATCTTCCATCCAATGCTTCTTTTCTTCTTATCTTTCGTCCAACGTCCTCTTTATGTGGTCACCGCCGCACACTGAAGCTTAAATGCGAGATTCCCCCTTTTGGCTGATTTCTTAATTCATAAACCAATCAGCCAGTAGAAAAAGGTTTCATTCTACTGGCTGATTGGACAAAAAATTAAAAAATCAGCCAATAAAAATGCAAGGGCACCCCTATATAAGGGGGAACCTTGCATTCAAGCTTTAGTGTGAGGCAGTGACCGCATGAATAGGACGTCAGATGGAAGATAAGAGGATGGAAGAAGACGAGTCGGATGGAAGAGGAAAGCCCCATGAATGAAGTTGGAAAAGCAGCAGCCCACCTAGGAGCCAGATTCACGGTTGGTGAGTAGAAACTTTGGGGTTTAGCGTTCAGGGTTTAGATTAGGGTTAGAAAAAGAGCTTAATTGCTGACACCTTTTTCAGGGCATCTTTTTTTAGGATAGGGTTTTTTAAAGATTAGAATTTTGGGGGGTTAATTTAATTTTAGTATAGGGATTTATTTATGCAAAAAAGATAATCACTTCAACTAGGGCTATGCCCGACAAATACCCTTTTCAGGGCAATTTTTAGAGTAGGTTTTAGTGTTTTGGGGAGGGCTTTTTTTAAAGGGGACTTTAGATTTAGTATAGGCTTACTGGTTGGGGCTTTTTATTTTTCAGATTTTTTTTTATTTTTGGTAATGGTAGTTTTTTTATTTTGTGTAACTTATGAAGTCTTAGGTTAGGGTCTTGGGGGTTAGCTGTTATATATTTATACGTGTATATATGTATTTATATACATATAATCTCATAAATACAGATGTATACATATATACTGTATATAAGTGCATTGGAGCCCTTTGTAGTTCAGTAGATGAAAACATGTAAAAACATATTTATGGAATATTCATTTTTAATAAAGTATTTAACTGTGTATTTACAGTAAATATTTAACATTCCAATGCTCTGCGCATAGCAGAATATGTTCTATGTATTTATAAACAGATATTCATATATCTATACCTATATATATGTCTGGGGTTAACTGCCAGTGAGCACCCAGGGCTGAGCATGTAGCAGGGTCATGGGATGTGTACCCGGTCCGGTATGAGAGTGCAGTCCCCTTCCGTGTTTTGTATATGTCTGGGGTGATTACATAAGCCTGTGCACCCTTCACTTGTTCCCAGTTTGTTTGGATTGAGAGCTTGCATTGTGTGGCTGTTTTAGGGTCCCAGGTTTTTGGAAGGGATCTTGTCGTTGTACCTGGGCTTGTCCCATTTGGCTAAATGCGGTAACTAACCCTTCCATTTTTGCTTTTAATCTTAGCTGAGAGCTTGTAAGTGAGTGCTGGACTTTCTCTGTGTGTTGTATTCATTTGTTTTGTAATTTTCCCTATGGTTCTTGCACCCAGACCTGTCTGGGCTTAACTGCATGTGACTCTGGGGGCAGCACAGCTTCCTGTGAGTGCCAGTGAGCACCCAGGGCTGAGCATGTTGCAGGGTCATGGGATGTGTACTCGGTCTGGTCTGAGAGTGCAGTCCCCTTCTGTGTTTTGTATATATAGGTATAGATATATACTGTACCAAAATACCATCAGCTATATGTAGAAATATATATTTATGAATAAATAGAACATATGTGAGATATTCATATTTTCATATTGGGTTAGTGCACTTGAGAATATGGGATCCGATTTGAGTAAGAGTAGGGTGTTCCACTTTATTTTCTCTGTTGACTTTTAAGGGGGGATATGTTTATGTGATTGGATATTATAAGTACAGCTTTTTGTGTGCATCGGGTTAGCGTGTGAGCAAAAACTTTTTACTTTCAACTAGTAATATGAGCGCTACCCAACTTAAAAAAAAAGCTCTAATGGAGTTAGAGCGGGAGCGTTAAATACAGATCCACTTGTAATCTGGCTTTATATGTTCTGTCTGAATTTTGAAACAAAAAATGTGGGGTTTATGTCTCATTAAAGGGACAGTATACACTCATTTTCATATAACTGCATGTAATAGACACTACTATAAAGAATAAGATGCACAGATACTGATATAAACATCCAGTATAAAACTGTGTAAAAACTTACTTAGAAGCGGTCAGTTTGGCTCTGTTGAAAAGGTAGCTGGAAAGCCCACTGCATGTTGGAAATATGACATTCCCCCCTCTCCCTTCTTTTGCATATGAAACAACCCTTTACACAAACAGGAGCAAGCTGGAGTAGATAGCTGACGGTATTCTCATAAAACTTTGGGGCTTGGTTAGAATTCTGAAAATCAGAGCAATGTTATTTAAAAATAAGCAAAACTAACGGCTAGATTACGAGTTGTGCGTTAGGGTAAAAAAGCAGCGTTAAGAGGTCCTAACGCTGCTTTTTTACGCCCGCTGGTATTACGAGTCTTGAAGGTTTAGGGTGACCGCACACTTCTTTGCCCTTACCGCAAAACGACTTACGTAAACTTCGTAAAGTCTTTTTTCTATGGGACTTCCATAGCTCCGGTATTATGAGTCTGTCCTGGGAGGCCAAAAAGTGAGCAGTACACCCTACCCTGTCAAGAGTCCTAACGCATTTAAAAGTCAGTAGTTATGAATTTTATGGTACAACGCCGTAGCATAAAACTCATAACTAAAGTGCTAAAAAGTACACTAACACCCATAAACTACCTATTAACACCTAAACCGAGGCCCTCCCGCATCACAAATACTAAAATAAAAATGTAACCCCTAATCTGCCGCTCTGGACACCGCCACCACCTACATTATACTTATTAACCCCTAATCTGCTGACCCATACATCACTGACACCTACATTATATTTATTAACCCCTAATCTGCTGCCCCCAATGTCGCCACCACCTACCTACACTTATTAACTCCTAATCTGCCGCCCCCAACGTCGCCGCCACAATAATAAATATATTAACCCCTAAACCGCCGCACTCCTGCCTCGCAAACATTAGTTAAATATTATTAACCCCTAATCTGCCGGTCCTAACATCACCGCCACCTACCTACATTTATTAACCCCTAATCTGTCGCCCCCAACGTCGCCGCCACTATATTAAAGTTATTAACCCCTAAACCTAAGTCTAACCCTAAACCTAATACCCCCTGACTTAAATATAATTTAAATAAATCTAAATAAATATTACTATCATTAACTAAATTATTCCTATTTAAAACTAAATACTTACCTGTAAAATAAACCCTAAGATAGCTACAATATAACTAACTACTAATATAACATTGTAGCTAGTTTAGGATTTATTTTTATTTTACAGGCAAGTTTGTATTTATTTTAACTAGGTAGAATAGTTATTAAATAGTTATTAACTATTTAATAACTACCTAGTTAAAATAAAGACAAATTTACCTGTAAAATAAAACCTAACCTAAGTTACACTAACACCTAACACTACACTATAATTAAATAAATTAACTAAATTAAATACAATTACCTACATTAAATTAGCTAAAGTACAAAAAACAAACACTAAATTACAGAAAATAATAAACAAATTACTGAAATTTAAACTAATTAAACCTAATCTAATAGCCCTATTAAAATTAAAAAGCCCCCCCCCAAAATAAAGAAAAACCCTAGCCTAAACTAAACTACCAATAGCCCTTAAAGGGACTTTTGCGGGGCATTGCCCCAAAGTAATCAGCTCTTTTACCTGTAAAAACCAACCCCCCAAATAAAATACTAGCTTAAAAAATCTAAGCTCCCATTTGCCCTGAAAAGGGCATTTGGATGGGCATTGCCCTTAAAAGGGCAGTTAGCTCTTTTGCAAGCCCAAACCCCTAATCTAAAAAATAAAAACACCCAATACACCCTTAAAAAAACCTAACACTAACCCCCTGAAGATCGACTTACCGGGAGACTTCTTCATCCAAGCCGGGCGAAGTGGTCCTCCAGATGGGTAGAAGCCTTCATCCAAGCCGGGCAGAAGTGGTCCTCCAGACTGGCAGAAGTCTTCATCCAAATGGCATCTTCTATCTTCATTCATCCGGCGCCGTGCTTCATCTTCAAGACATCCGACGCGGAGCATCCTCTTCTTCCGACGACTAAAACAGAATGAAGGTACCTTTAAGTGACGTCATCCAAGATGGCGTCCCTTAGATTCCGATTGGCTGATAGAATTCTATCAGCCAATCGGAATTAAGGTAGAAAAAATCCTATTAGCTGATGCAATCAGCCAATAGGATTGAAGTTCGATGCAATCAGCCAATAGGATTGAGCTTGCATTCTATTGGCTGATTGGAACAGCCAATAGAATGTGAGCTCAATCCTATTGGCTGATTGGATCAGCCAATAGGATTTTTTCTACCTTACTTCCGATTGGCTGATAGAATTCTAGAATTCTAGAATTTTGCTGACAAGAAAATCACAAATGATTCCCTTAGACCTATTACGACTTATCTCATGGATTCACAGGTCCAGGGAGGGTGTTTTTTTTATGAACCCCATACTCTGATGGAAGATCTCTTTGAGGAGTATATCCATACCAATTTGAAACTTAAATCTTCCTTCCCACCACCTAGATCTAATACCAACCATATTACATTTTTTCCAATTTGGTGATGGAAGATCTGGAGAAGCTATCCAAAAAAATGACAAAATTACGATATAAAAACAACTTGAGTTTAGGAGAATGGAAGGCCCTAATGAGTCTTAGGAAGACATCAAACTTGGTCACTAGGCAAGCAGATAAGGGTGGGGGAATAGTGTTACAAGATTTACAAGATTATATCAGTGAAGTCAATCGAATACTCAATGATAAGGAATATTACAAAATACTTTTCGGGGATCCAACTTTGAAATATCCAAAAAATTTGTATGACCTCCTTGTTCTAGGATTAGAGAGGGAATTTTAAGCAAAAATTAGATGGAGTTCTGTTTTCCCAAATACCCCAATACGGCCTTTTATTACCACCTCCCCAAGATCCATAAAGATCCACTCAGGCCGCAAGGTCGACCAATCATAGCTGGTATAGGGAGTCTTACTGACTCCCTATCTGCATATATAGATACCTTTCTTCAGAAATTCGTCATATCCCTTCCCTCCTACATTAAGGAATCTACTGACTTATTACGTAAATTACAAAAGTTTACCCTTGATGATGAATGTTGGTGGGTGACCTGTGATGTTGGGGCGCTCTACTCCAACATTAAGCACAAATTAGGGATTGGAGCTGTTTGCTCTTATTTAGAACAGGATATATACATGCCTGAAACACAAGTTGTTTTTATTATTGAACTTATTACTTTTATTTTACAGCATAATTATTTTTTATATCAGAGTAGATATTATTTGCAGATTAAAGGGACGGCCATGGGCACCAGGTTCACACCCAGCTTTGCTAGTTTGTTCATGGGGCAATTTGAACACACTTATATCTACCAATCCCCTTTTGTTGTGAACCCGGTGTTCTATGGCCATTATATAGATGACCTCTTGTTCATCTTTAAAGGTCCACATACACTTATTTTGGATTTTATTAATCATCTTAATAATAACACTTTCGGGATATCATTCACTTCCAATATTCAAAAGGATAGGATTAAATTTCTGGATCTGATCTTTTTGGATCTGATCTTGGGGAAGGATAGCGAAGGAGCAGTCATATCAAAAACTTTTTTTTAAAAAGTAGACTGCAACAGCTTTCTCCATTATGAGAGTAACCATTATCAGAGTGGGAAAAATAATGTGCCATATGGCCAATTTAGAAGGATTAGGAGGAATTATTCTACTTTAGTGGACTATGATGAGCAGGCGAGAATTATTGGGGATAGATTCCTAGAAAAGGGTTACCCAGTGAAACTTGTTAATAAAGAACTTGAAAGGGTTCTAAACAAAGATAGGGACCCATACTTTTCAAGAAAAAATAAAAAACAGACTAGTTTTAAAGATTCAAACCCTCCACTCTTTATAACTAGATATAATTCTAACTTCCGGGAGATTAATAAAATTTTAATGAAACACTGGCCTATCTTGACTAATGATCCTACACTCAAGAACATTATTGGCCCCAAACCAAAGGTGGTCTATAGAAGAGCACCTACTCTCAAGACGACTTTGGCTCCCAGTAAAGTGGTGAGGGACAAACTTTTAGATAGAAATTCTTCACATACTAAAAGGCCAGCGTCCATATCTTTAAGGCACAAGATTTCCAAATGCTGTAGAAGATGTTGCGTTATGTGCAGCTCTATAGTACATAGGGTATCCACTTTTACTTCCCATACCACTGGGGAGATTTTTTGATATAAAAAGTTTTATGACCTGTGAATCCACTTTCGTTATATACCTATTGAGTTGCAATTGTGGGATCCAATATATTGGCCGTACTTCTCGTAAGGTGAAAAAAAGATGGGGGGAGCATGCATCTAACATTAAAACCAAGTCTAAGGCACACAGTGTCTCCAGACACTGTTTATTACATCATGGGGGCCAAAAGAATCCTATGAGTATCTTGCCCATCGAGTCTATTCCTAGAACAAATAACAACGCCTTCTTAACTTTAAGGAGAAGAGAATACTTTTGGATTACCAAACTTAAAACACTTCAACCAGATGGGCTTAATGAGAATCTGGAAATGGCTGCATTTTCGTGAATTGGTCTTATACCCCTTCACCCCATATATGTGTATATTTGTGTATATATACACACTCCCCACAATCCACACATGAATATGTGCGTGTATGTATACACCTTCATATTATGAGCATATGTACACAAGTGCATTCGTCTTGGATATACGTTCATATTCACATGTGTTATATATTTTTTCTCCACTAATATAAATATTACGAATAGTTTATAGCCCAGCATTTGTTATGAGATCTACTATTTTTTTATATTATATATACTAAACTATCAAAATTCTTAAATCACAAAAAGATCTCTATTAACTACAGAAATCTTAGGTTGTTCTTCTTATACCTAATAATAGCAAGTAGTTGAAAGGATGATGCTCATCCAAGGAATTCTTATTGAGTCCCCATCTCTATTATATATCATATATATTATAACGTTAGATTTGATATTAGTTTAGGGATTAATATATATCCAGAGAGACACTATAATATCACTATATCCATTTTTATATACACTTACACGTTATTCACTGCACACACATTATTATTATCATCCATTATCTTTATATACGCTTAAGGCTTTAGTCTGTATTTGATTTATGTTATGATCAGTGAGGTGAAGCACATTTCACATTTCCAAGGGACAATACACATTATATTTTGTCATTTTATTACATTATGACACTATACACATTAAGCTAGGAAATTTGCCTTTTGTCACCACTATTAGTCCCTCCATACACATTAGGTCAACAAGTTTTTTCACTATTTAATCATCTATCTCACTTTACACTTGTGCTTATTTCAGTTCAGCTAGCACACAGTAGTCAGTTCAGCTAGCACACAGTACACATCTTTAGATCAATAATTGGGATTTTAGTGTTCGTTTGACTCAAGGGCCTCTAGTTATCAAGCTGTCTACTTACCTGCATTTGGCGGCCCAATACGCTCTCCTAAGCTCGCCTTACATCGCCGCCGTGGACCTGAATATGTTCGCCAAAGTTATCAAGAAAGCTGTCAAGAAGCCACGCACCAAGTACGGAGCAATGAGCAGTGGACTGTTGTTTACTAACAGTCATCAATCTCGCTGCTCATCGGCTTCTTCGCAGCTTTCTTGCTAGCCTGTCACTAAGCACCCACACTATACTATACAGTTTTTCCTCCTAAACCGCCGCTCCCGGAGCCCCCCGCACCTAAATAAACGTATTACCCCCTAAACCGCCACTCCCGGACCCCGCCGCAACTATAATAAATATATTAACCCCTAAACCGCCGCTCCCGGATCGCGCCGCCACTATAATAAATATTTGAACCCCTAAACCGCCGCTCCCAGACCCCGCCGCCACCTACATTATACCTATTAACCCCTAATCTGCCGCCCCCTATACCGCCGCCACCCACATAAAGTTATTAACCCCTATCCTGCAGATCCCGGACTCCGCCGCAAATAAATTAATTGTTTAACCCCTAAACAGCCACACCCGGAGCCCTCCGCCACCTACATTACATTTATTAACCCCTATCCTGCCCCCCCCTACACCGCCGCCACCTACAGTACATTGATTAACCCCTAATCTACCCCCCTACACCACCGCCACTATATTAAATTAATTAACCCCAAAACCTAAGTCTAACCCTAACCCTAACACCCCCCCTAACTTAAATATTATTTAAATTAATCTAAATAAATATTCCTATCATTAAATAAATTAATCCTATTTAAAAATAAATACTTACCTATAAAATGAACCCTAAGATAGCTACAATATAATTAATAATTACATTGTAGCTATTTTAGGGTTTATTTTTATTTTACAGGCAACTTTGTATTTATTTTAACTAGGTACAATAGCTATTAAATAGTTAACATAATTACAAAATTACCTGTAAAATAAATCCTAACCTAAGTTACAAATACACCTAACACTACACTATCAATAAATTAATTAAATAAATAAACTACAATGATCTAAAATAAAATACAATTAAATAAACTAAGCTATATTACAAAAAAAAACACTAAATTACAAAAAATAAAAAAAATATTACAAGAATTTTAATCTAATTACACCTAATCTAAGCCCCCTAATAAAATAAAAAAGCCCCCAAAATAATAAAATTCCCTACCCTAAACTAAATTACAAAATTAATCAGCTCTTTTACCAGCCCTTAAAAGGGCTTTTTGCGGGGCATTGCCCCAAAGTAATCAGCTCTTTTACCTGTAAAAAAAAAAGCAATACAATACCCCCCCAACATTACAACCCACCACCCACACACCCCTACTCTAAAACCCACCCGATCCCCCCTTAAATAAACCTAACACTACCCCATTGAAGATCACCCTACCTTGAGCCATCTTCACCCAACCGGGTCGAGCTCTTCATCCGATGCGGGCACAAGTGGTCCTCCAGCCAGGCAGAAGTCTTCATCCTATCCGGGCAGATGAGGACATCCGGACCGGCAGACATTTTCATCCAAGCGGCATCTTCTATCTTCATCCTTCCGGCGATGAGCGACTCCATCTTGAAGACCTCCGGCGTGGAACATCCATCTCTGCCGACTACCCAACAAATGACTTGTCCTTTAAATGACGTCATCCAAGATGGCGTCCCTCGAATTCCAATTGGCTGATAGGATTCTATCAGCCAATCTGAATTAAGGTAGGAAAAATCTGATTGGCTGATGTAATCCTAACAGCCAATCGGAATTCGAGGGACGCCATCTTGGATGACGTCATTTAAAGGACCAGTCATTCGTCGGGTAGTCGTCGGCAGAGATGGATGTTCTGTGCCGGAGGTCTTCAAGATGGAGCCGCTCAACGCCAGAAGGATGAAGGCAGAGATGGATGTTCTGTGCCGGAGGTCTTCAAGATGGAGCCGCTCAACGCCAGAAGGATGAAGATAGAAGATGCCTCTTGGATGAAGATGTCTGCCGGTCTGGATGTCCTCTTCTGCCCGGATAGGATGAAGACTTCTGCCCGGCTGGAGGACCACTTGTGCCCGCATCGGATGAAGAGTTCGGCCCGGTTGGGTGAAGAAGACGCCTCAAGGTATGGTGATCTTCAATGGGGTAGTGTTAGGTTTATTTAAAGAGGCATCAAGTGGGTTTTAGAATAGGGGTGTGTGGGTGGTGGGTTGTAATGTTGGGGGGGTATTGTATTGCTTTTTTTTTACAGGTAAAAGAGCTGATTACTTTGGGGCAATGCCCCGCAAAAATACCCTTTTAGGGGCTGGTAAAAGAGCTGATTACTTTTGTAATTTAGTTTAGGGTAGGGAATTTTATTATTTTGGGGGGCTTTTTTATTTTATTAGGGGGCTTAGATTAGGTGTAATTAGATTAAAATTCTTGTAATATTTTTTTATTTTTTGGAATTTAGTGTTTGTTTGTTTTTGTAATATAGTTTAGTTTTTTTAATTGTATTTTATTTTAGATCATTGTAGTTTATTTATTTAATTAATTTATTGATAGTGTATTGTTAGGTGTATTTGTAACTTAGGTTAGGATTAGTGATGTTGCGAATAGTTCGCCGGCGAATAGTTCCCAGCGAACATAGCATGTTCGCGTTCGCCGCGGACGGCGAACATATGCGATGTTCGATCCGCCCCCTATTCGTCATCATTGAGTACATTTTGACCCTGTACCTCACAGTCAGAAGACACATTACAGCCAATCAGCAGCAGACCCTCCCTCCCAGACCCTCCCACCTCCTGGACAGCATCCATTTTAGATTCATTTGGTAGCTGCATTCTTAGTGAGAGGAGGGACAGTGTAGCTGCTGCTGATTTAATAGGGAAATCGATAGCTAGGCTAGTGTATTCAGTGTCCACTACAGTCCTAGAGGCTAGAACATTAGTCTGCTTTTTTTTTTTCCTGTGTAATCTAATTGCAGTTGCCTACCTGCCAGCGTGTGTGTCAGGCTCACAGCGTATACTGTGCCCACTTGCCCAGTGCCACCACTCATATCTGGTGTAACAGTAGTGTACATTTAAAAAAAAACACTTTTTTGACTGTGAAATAATAGCAGACAGCTGCCAGTACCCAAGATGGCCACCAATAAGGCAGATGGGGAGGGTTAGAGAGCGGTTTTGGGGGGGATCAGGGAGGTTGGGGGATTAGGGGGGATGCTACACCACAGCATATGTAAATATGCTAAAAAAACATTTTTAAAACCTTTTATTTTAGTACTGGCAGACTTTCTGCCAGTACGTAAGATGGCGGGGACAATTGTGGGGTGGGGGAGGGAAGAGAGCTCTTTGGGAGGGATCAGGGGGTCTGATGTGTCAGGTGGGAGGCTGATCTCTACACTAAAGCTAAAATTAACCCTGCAAGCTCCCTACAAGCTACCTAATTAACCCCTTCACTGCTGGGCATAATTCACGTGTTGTGCGCAGTGGCATTTAGCGGCCTTCTAATTACCAAAAAGCAACACCAAAGCCATATATGTCTGCTATTTCTGAACAAAAGGGATCCCAGAGAAGCATTTACAACCATTTGTGCCATAATTGCACAAGCTGTTTGTAAATAATTTCAGTGAGAAACCTAAAGTTTGTAAAAAAGTTGACTATTTTTTTTAATTTGATTGCATTTGGCGGTGAAATGGTGGCATGAAATATACCAAAATGGGCCTAGATCAATACTTTGGGTTGTCTACTACACTACACTTAAGCTAAAATTAACTCTACAAGCTGCCTACATGCTCCCTAATTAACCCCTTCACTGCTGGGCATAAAACATGTGTGGTGCGCAGTGGCATTTAGCAGCCTTCTAATTACCAAAAAGCAACGCCAAAGCCATATGTCTGCTATTTCTGAACAAAGGGGATCCCAGAGAATCATTTACAACCATTTATGCCATAATTGCATAAGTTGTCTGTAAATAATTTCTGTGAGAAACCTAAAGTTTGTGAAAAAGTGAACAATTTTTTTTTATTTGATAGCATTTGGCGGTGAAATGGTGGCATGAAATATACCAAAAGGGGCCTAGATCAATACTTTGGGTTGTCTACTACACTACACTTAAGCTAAAATTAACTCTACAAGCTGCCTACATGCTCCCTAATTAACCCCTTCCCTGCTGGGCATAAAACATGTGTGGTGTGCAGTGTCATTTAGCAGCCTTCTAATTACCAAAAAGCAATGCCAAAGCCATATAAGTCTGCTATAATGGCATGTCTGGCACACAGTGTTGGGGCAAGGGTCCATCTGACCACTGATACCTGGTCTGCAAAGCATGGTCAGGGCAGGTATATCACCTACACTGCGCACTGTGAAGCGGGCATAACCCTTACACTACCTGATCGATACAACATCATACCTGATGTTTTAAAGCACGTTATTCCAAACAATTTAAGTTTTTTTTAAATTTGATCACATTTGGCGGTGAAATAGTGGCATTAAATATGCCAAAATGGGCCTAGATCAATACTTTGGGTTGTCTACTACACTACACTTAAGCTAAAATTAACTCTACAAGCTGCCTACATGCTCCCTAATTAACCCCTTCACTGCTGGGCATAAAACATGTGTGGTGTGCAGTGGCATTTAGCAGCCTTCTAATTACCAAAAAGCAACGCCAAAGCCATATAAGTCTGCTATTTCTGAACAAAGGGGATCCCAGAGAAGCATTTACAACCATTTATGCCATAATTGCATAAGTTGTTTGTAAATCATTTCTGTGAGAAACCTAAAGTTTGTGAAAAAGTGAACATTTTTTTTTTTATTTGATCGCATTTGGCGGTGAAATGGTGGCATGAAATATACCAAAATGGGCCTAGATCAATACTTTGGGTTGTCTACTACACTACACTTAAGCTACAATTAACTCTACAAGCTGCCTACATGATCCCTAATTAACCCCTTCACTGCTGGGCATAAAACACGTGTGGTGCGCAGTGTCTAATTACCAAAAAGCAATGCCAAAGCCATATGTCTGCTATAATGGCATGTCTGGCACACAGTGTTGGCGCAAGGGTCTATCTGACCACTGATACCTGGTCTGCAAAGCATGGTCAGGGCAGGTATATCACCTACACTGCGCACTGTGAAGCGGGCATAACCCTTACACTACCTGATCGATACAACATCATACCTGATGTTTTAAAGCATGTAATTCCAAACAATTTAGGAATGTTAGGTGATTTATGCCCTTTATGGATTAAAACCAGACTCTGCATCAACTATGTAATTTTCCATGGGAGTTTTGCCATGGATCCCCCTCCGGCATGCCACAGTCCAGGTGTTAGTCCCCTTGAAACAACTTTTCCATCACTATTGTGGCCAGAAAGAGTCCCTGTGGGTTTTAAAATTCGCCTGCCTATTGAAGTCTATGGCGGTTCGCCCGGTTCGCCCGTTCGCAAACTTTTGCGGAAGTTCGCGTTGCCGTTAGCGAACCCAAATTTTTAGGTTCGCGACATCACTAGTTAGGATTTATTTTAATTTTGTAATTATTTTATCTAGGTAGTTATTAAATAGTTAATAACTATTTAATAACTATTGTACCTATAGTTAAAATTAATACAAAGTTGCCTGTAAAATAAAAATAAACCCTAAGATAGCTACAATGTAACTATTAGTTATATTGTAGCTAGATTAGGGTTTATTTTACAGGTAAGTATTTATTTTTAAATAGGATTAATTTATTTAATTATAGGAATATTTATTTAGGTTAATTTAAATAATATTTAAGTTAGGGTTAGGGTTAGACTTAGGTTTTGGGGTTAATTCATTTAATATACAGGGAGTGCAGAATTATTAGGCAAGTTGTATTTTTGAGGATTAATTTTATTATTGAACAACAACCATGTTCTCAATGAACCCAAAAAACTCATTAATATCAAAGCTGAATAGTTTTGGAAGTAGTTTTTAGTTTGTTTTTAGTTATAGCTATTTTAGGGGGATATCTGTGTGTGCAGGTGACTATTACTGTGCATAATTATTAGGCAACTTAACAAAAAACAAATATATACCCATTTCAATTATTTATTTTTACCAGTGAAACCAATATAACATCTCAACATTCACAAATATACATTTCTGACATTCAAAAACAAAACAAAAACAAATCAGTGACCAATATAGCCACCTTTCTTTGCAAGGACACTCAAAAGCCTGCCATCCATGGATTCTGTCAGTGTTTTGATCTGTTCACCATCAACATTGCGTGCAGCAGCAACCACAGCCTCCCAGACACTGTTCAGATAGGTGTACTGTTTTCCCTCCTTGTAAATCTCACATTTGATGATGGACCACAGGTTCTCAATGGGGTTCAGATCAGGTGAACAAGGAGGCCATGTCATTAGATTTTCTACAGCTTGATAACTAGAGGCCAATAGGTATTAGAACAAATAATACACATTTTTATCATGATTTGATGATGTTTTGGGGCTGGGGGTTTTTTTGTGTGTTTTTTTGTGTATTGTTTGTATTAGCATAATTTATTGTTTGCATATATTTGCTGCTATTTTGCAGTTATGTTTGTATGCTGGCACAGATAACATATCAATTGTGATTTTGGATTTGTATACTTTTTTATTGTGTAAGTTTTCTATTGTATATATATATATATATATATATATATATATATATATATATATATATATATATATATATATATACAGTATATACATATGCATTATTATCATTATTGTTGATGCAGGGTTGACATGATGGCTTTTGTTTTTAACAATAGTTTGCTGTTTACATAGATAGGAGTTTACTTTAGTCACCATGGCAACCCTTGCAATGGCACCTCATTCCCAGCTGTTGATAGTCACTAATTAACGTATCATTGATTAAGACAGCTTTGTTAAATAGCAAGTGTATCAGTAATTTTCACAGTGAATAGAGGAAACAGCCCCTGTGAGGCTGAGAAACATGTTGCTTTGTTTTTAAATAAAGATATATGTTTTTTATGATACACTTGCTGCTGTTTGTAATATTTTCACGCTGGTTTTTGGAGGGGGGAGTTTGGCGAGGATTCTGTTTGCAAGAGAGTGGTCCACTGGGCGACTGAGAAGTCCCAGCTTGCTGTTACTGCACCTGGAGGTGCAGTACTTTTCGTAAGTGTGACTTTATATTATCTTTACACCTGATTGGACTGTACTAGGCTAAGGTAGCTCTTCTTTGTGACTCCCTACAGACACTGTTGCCGTATTGCTGATCAAGCCCGCGTCTATGTGCCCTGTGTACCTTCCTAAGTGAGCTGGACCACTACAAAGTTCCAGTCTGCCCCACTCGCACTATTGGGGGCGCTGTGTTTGTGAGTACCCTTTCTCATATATTTTATCATCCTTCTGCCTGATGGTACTAGGCCATGTTGGCGCCTCTGTCTTTCTTTTTTTTCTTCAGAAACTAAGGGACACCATCTTGGATGACGTCACTTAAAGGTACCTTCATTCTGTTTTAGTCATCGGAAAAAGAGGATGCTCTGCGTCGGATGTCTTGAAGATGGAGCCGCTCCGCGCCGGATGGATGAAGATAGAAGATGCCATCTGGATGAAGACTTCTGCCCGTCTGGAGGACCACTTCTGCCCATCTGGAGGACCACTTCGCCTGGCTTGGATGCAGACGTCTCCCGGTAAGTCGATCTTCAGGGGGTTAGTGTTAGGTTTTTTTAAGGGTGTATTGGGTGGGTTTATTTTTTAGATTAGGGGTTTGGGCTTGCAAAAGAGCTAACTGCCCTTTTAAGGGCAATGCCCATCCAAATTCCCTTTTCAGGGCAATGGGGAGCTTAGTTTTTTTTAGCTAGCATTTTATTTGGGGGGTTGGTTGTGTGGGTGGTGGGTTTTACTGTTGGGGGGTTGTTTGTATTTTTTTTTACAGGTAAAAGAGCTGATTACTTTGGGGCAATGCCCCGCAAAAGTCCCTTTAAGGGCTATTGGTAGTTTAGTTTAGGCTAGGGTTTTTTTTATTTTGGGGGGACTTTTTTAATTTTAATAAGGCTATTAGATTAGGTGTAATTAGTTTAAATTTCTGTAATTTGTTTATTATTTTCTGTAATTTAGTGTTTGTTTGTTTTTGTACTTTAGCTAATTTAATTGAATTTAGGTAATTGTATTTAATTTAGTTAATTTATTTAATTATATAGTGTAGTGTTAGGTGTAACTTAGGTTAGGTTTTATTTTACAGGTAAATTTGTCTTTATTTTAACTAGGTAGTTATTAAATAGTTAATAACTATTTAATAACTATTCTACCTAGTTAAAATAAATACAAATGTGCCTGTAAAATAAAAAATAAATCCTAAACTAGCTACAATGTAACAATGTAACTATTAGTTATATTGTAGCTATCTTAGGGTTTATTTTACAGGAAAGTATTTAGTTTTAAATAGGAATAATTTAGTTAATGATAGGAATATTTATTTAGATTTATTTAAATTATATTTAAGTTAGGGGGTGTTAGGTTTAGGGTTAGACTTAAGTTTAGGGGTTAATAACTTTAATATAGTGGCGGCGACGTTGGGGGCGGCAGATTAGGGGTTAATAAATGTAGGTAGGTGGCGGCGATGTTAGGGCCGGCAGATTAGGGGTTAATAATATTTAACTAATGTTTGCAAGGCGGGAGTGCGGCGGTTTAGGGGTTAATATGTTTATTATAGTGGCAGCGACGTTGGGGCGGCAGATTAGGGGTTAATAAGTGTAGGTAGGTGGCAGCGACATTGGGGCAGCAGATTAGGGGTTAATAAATATAATGTAGGTGGCGGCGATGTTGGGGGCAGCAGATTAGGGATTCAAAAGTATAATGTAGGTGGCGGCGGTGTCCGAAATGGCAGATTAGGGGTTAATAATTATAATTTAGGTGTCGGCGATGTTGGGGGCAGCAGATTAGGGGTTAATAAGTGTAAGATTAGGTTAGATCACTTTCAATTGATTTAACATATGAAAACCATATATATATAAATATATATATATATGTTAGATTGAAGGGGAAAAATATAATGGCTGTTGCAACCTAATCAAAGAATTTTAGGCCTAGATTTGGAGTTCGGCGGTAAAAGGGCTGTTAACGCTCCGCGGGCTTTTTTCTGGCCGCACCATAAATTTAACTCTGGTATCGAGAGTTAAAACAAATGCTGCGTTAGGCTCCAAAAAAGGAGCGTAGAGCATTTTTACCGCAAATGCGACTCTCGATACCAGAGTTGCTTACGGACGCGGCCGGCCTCAAAAACTTGCTCGTGCACGATTCTCCCATAGGAAACAATGGGACTGTTTGAGCTGAAAAAAAACCTAACACCTGCAAAAAAGCAGCGTTCAGCTCCTAACGCAGCCCCATTGATTCCTATGGGGAAACACTTCCTACGTCTGCACCTAACACCCTAACATGTACCCCGAGTCTAAACACCCCTAACCTTACACTTATTAACCCCTAATCTGCCGCCCCCGCTATCGCTGACCCCTGCATATTTTTTTTAACCCCTAATCTGCCGCTCCGTAAACCGCCGCAACCTACGTTATCCCTATGTACCCCTAATCTGCTGCCCTAACATCGCCGACCCCTATGTTATATTTATTAACCCCTAATCTGCCCCCCACAACGTCGCCGACACCTACCTACACTTATTAACCCCTAATCTGCCGAGCGGACCTGAGCGCTACTATAATAAAGTTATTAACCCCTAATCCGCCTCACTAACCCTATCATAAATAGTATTAACCCCTAATCTGCCCTCCCTAACATCGCCAACACCTACCTTCAATTATTAACCCCTAAACTTCCGATCGGAGCTCACCGCTATTCTAATAAATGGATTAACCCCTAAAGCTAAGTCTAACCCTAACACTAACACCCCCCTAAGTTAAATATAATTTTTATCTAACGAAATAAATTAACTCTTATTAAATAACTTATTCCTATTTAAAGCTAAATACTTACCTGTAAAATAAATCCTAATATAGCTACAATATAAATTATAATTATATTATAGCTATTTTAGGATTAATATTTATTTTACAGGCAACTTTGTAATTATTTTAACCAGGTACAATAGCTATTAAATAGTTAAGAACTATTTAATAGTTACCTAGTTAAAATAATAACAAATTTACCTGTAAAATAAATCCTACCCTAAGATATAATTAAACCTAACACTACCCTATCAATAAAATAATTAAATAAACTACCTACAATTACCTACAATTAACCTAACACTACACTATCAATAAATTAATTAAACACAATTGCTACAAATAAATACAATTAAATAAACTAGCTAAAGTACAAAAAATAAAAAAGATCTAAGTTACAGAAAATAAAAAAATATTTACAAACATAATAAAAATATTACAACAATTTTAAACTAATTACACCTACTCTAAGCCCCCTAATAAAATAACAAAGCCCCCCAAAATAAAAAATTCCCTACCCTATTTTAAATTAAAAAAGTTACAAGCTCTTTTACCTTACCAGCCCTGAACAGGGCCCTTTGCGGGGCATGCCCCAAGAATTTCAGCTCTTTTGCCTGTAAAAAAAAACATACAATACCCCCCCCAACATTACAACCCACCACCCACATACCCCTAATCTAACCCAAACCCCCCTTAAATAAACCTAACACTAATCCCCTGAAGATCTTCCTACCTTGTCTTCACCATCCAGGTATCACCGATCCGTCCTGGCTCCAAGATCTTAATCCAACCCAAGCGGGGGTTGGCGATCCATAATCCGGTGCTCCAAAGTCTTCCTCCTATCCGGCAAGAAGAGGACATCCGGACCGGCAAACATCTTCTCCAAGCGGCATCTTCGATCTTCTTCCATCCGGTGCGGAGCGGGTCCATCTTGAAGCAGGCGACGCGGATCCATCCTCTTCTTCCGATGTCTCCCGACTAATGACTGTTCCTTTAAGGGACGTCATCCAAGATGGCGTCCCTCGAATTCCGATTGGCTGATAGGATTCTATCAGCCAATCGGAATTAAGGTAGGAATTTTCTGATTGGCTGATGGAATCAGCCAATCAGAATCTAGTTCAATCCGATTGGCCGATCCAATCAGCCAATCAGATTGAGCTCGCATTCTATTGGCTGATCGGAACAGCCAATAGAATGCGAGCTCAATCTGATTGGCTGATTGGATCAGCCAATCGGATTGAACTTGATTCTGATTGGCTGATTCCATCAGCCAATCAGAAAATTCCTACCTTAATTCCGATTGGCTGATAGAATCCTATCAGCCAATCGGAATTCGAGGGACGCCATCTTGGATGACGTCCCTTAAAGGAACAGTCATTAGTCGGGAGACATCGGAAGAAGAGGATGGATCCGCGTCGCCTGCTTCAAGATGGACCCGCTCCGCACCGGATGGAAGAAGATCGAAGATGCCGCTTGGAGAAGATGTTTGCCGGTCCGGATGTCCTCTTCTTGCCGGATAGGAGGAAGACTTTGGAGCACCGGATTATGGATCGCCAACCCCCGCTTGGGTTGGATGAAGATCTTGGAGCCAGGACGGATCGGTGATACCTGGATGGTGAAGACAAGGTAGGAAGATCTTCAGGGGATTAGTGTTAGGTTTATTTAAGGGGGGTTTGGGTTAGATTAGGGGTATGTGGGTGGTGGGTTGTAATGTTGGGGGGGGTATTGTATGTTTTTTTTTACAGGCAAAAGAGCTGAAATTCTTGGGGCATGCCCCGCAAAGGGCCCTGTTCAGGGCTGGTAAGGTAAAAGAGCTTGTAACTTTTTTAATTTAGAATAGGGTAGGGAATTTTTTATTTTGGGGGGCTTTGTTATTTTATTAGGGGGCTTAGAGTAGGTGTAATTAGTTTAAAATTGTTGTAATATTTTTATTATGTTTGTAAATATTTTTTTATTTTCTGTAACTTAGATCTTTTTTATTTTTTGTACTTTAGCTAGTTTATTTAATTGTATTTATTTGTAGCAATTGTGTTTAATTAATTTATTGATAGTGTAGTGTTAGGTTAATTGTAGGTAATTGTAGGTAGTTTATTTAATTATTTTATTGATAGGGTAGTGTTAGGTTTAATTATATCTTAGGTTAGGATTTATTTTACAGGTAAATTTGTTATTATTTTAACTAGGTAACTATTAAATAGTTCTTAACTATTTAATAGCTATTGTACCTGGTTAAAATAATTACAAAGTTACCTGTAAAATAAATATTAATCCTAAAATAGCTATAATATAATTATAATTTATATTGTAGCTATATTAGGATTTATTTTACAGGTAAGTATTTAGCTTTAAATAGGAATAATTTATTTAATAAGAGTTAATTTATTTCGTTAGATAAAAATTATATTTAACTTAGGGGGGTGTTAGTGTTAGGGTTAGACTTAGCTTTAGGGGTTAATACATTTATTAGAATAGCGGTGAGCTCCGGTCGTCAGATTAGGGGTTAATAATTGAAGTTAGGTGTCGGCGATGTTAGGGAGGGCAGATTAGGGGTTAATACTATTTATGATAGGGTTAGTGAGGCGGGTTAGGGGTTAATAACTTTATTATAGTAGCGCTCAGGTCCGCTCGGCAGATTAGGGGTTAATAAGTGTAGGCAGGTGTCGGCGACGTTGAGGGGGGCAGATTAGGGGTTAATAAATATAATATAGGGGTCGGCGGTGTTAGGGGTAGCAGATTAGGGGTACATAGGGATAACGTAGGTGGCGGCGATTTGCGGTCGGTGGATTAGGGGTTAATTATTTTAAGTAGCTTGCGGCGACGTTGTGGGGGGCAGGTTAGGGGTTAATAAATATAATACAGGGGTCGGCGGGGTTAGGGGCAGCAGATTAGGGGTACATAAGTATAACGTAGGTGGCGGTCGGCAGATTAGGGGTTAAAAATTTTAATCGAGTGGCGGCGATGTGGGGGGACCTCGGTTTAGGGGTACATAGGTAGTTTATGGGTGTTAGTGTACTTTAGGGTACAGTAGTTAAGAGCTTTATAAACCGGCGTTAGCCAGAAAGCTCTTAACTCCTGCTATTTTCAGGCGGCTGGAATCTTGTCGTTAGAGCTCTAACGCTCACTGCAGAAACGACTCTAAATACCAGCGTTAGAAAGATCCCATTGAAAAGATAGGCTACGCAAATGGCGTAGGGGGATCTGCGGTATGGAAAAGTCGCGGCTGAAAAGTGAGCGTTAGACCCTTTAATCACTGACTCCAAATACCAGCGGGCGCCCAAAACCAGCGTTAGGAGCCTCTAACGCTGGTTTTGACGGCTACCGCCGAACTCTAAATCTAGGCCATAGAAACCACAAATAGATAGAGATAAAAACCCAGAGATGACAAGAAAAAGTTTGAATATTAAATAAAAAAATGAATAAATAAATTTTAAAAAAATGAATAATAAATAATTGTATTAACCCCTTAATGACCGCAGCACTTTTCCATTTTCTGTCCGTTTGGGACCAATGCTATTTTTACATTTCTGCTGTGTTTGTGTTTAGCTGTAATTTTCCTCTTACTCATTTACTGTACCCACATATATTATATACTGTTTTTCTCGCCATTAAATGGACTTTCTAAAGATACCATTATTTTCATCCTATCTTATCATTTACTCTAAAAAAAATATAAAATATGAGGAAAAAATGGAAAAAAAACACACTTTTTATAACCTTGACCCCCAAAATCTGTTACACATCTACAACCACCAAAAAACACCCATGCTAAATAGTTTCTAAATTTTGTCCTGAGTTTAGAAATACCCAATGTTTACATGTTCTTTGCTTTTTTTGCAAGTTATAGGGCCATAAATACAAGTAGCACTTTGCTATTTCCAAACCACTTTTTTTCAAAATTAGCGCTAGTTACATTGGAACACTGATATCTGTCAGGAATACCTGAATATCCCTTGACATGTGTATATATATATATATATATATATATATATATATATATATATATATGTTTTAGAAGACATCCCAAAGTATTGATCTAGGCCCATTTTGGTATATTTCATGCCACCATTTCACCACTAAATGCGATCAAATAAAAAAAATTGTTCACTTTTTCACAAATTTTTTACAAACTTTAGGTTTCTCACTGAAATTAGTTACAAACAGCTTGTGCAATTATGGCATAAATGGTTGTAAATTTTTCTCTGGGATCCCCTTGTTCAGAAATAGCAGACATATATGGCTTTGACGTTTCTTTTTGGTAATTAGAAGGCCGCTAAATGCCACTGCGCACCACACCTGTATTATGCCCAGCAGTGAAGGGGTTAATTAGGGAGCATGTAGGGAGCTTTTTGGGGCAATTTTAGCTTTAGTGTAGTGTAGTAGAGTCGCGGCTGAAAAGTGAGCGTTAGACCCTTTAATCACTGACTCCAAATACCAGCGGGCGCCCAAAACCAGCGTTAGGAGCCTCTAACGCTGGTTTTGACGGCTACCGCCGAACTCTAAATCTAGGCCATAGAAACCACAAATAGATAGAGATAAAAACCCAGAGATGACAAGAAAAAGTTTGAATATTAAATAAAAAAATGAATAAATAAATTTTAAAAAAATGAATAATAAATAATTGTATTAACCCCTTAATGACCGCAGCACTTTTCCATTTTCTGTCCGTTTGGGACCAATGCTATTTTTACATTTCTGCTGTGTTTGTGTTTAGCTGTAATTTTCCTCTTACTCATTTACTGTACCCACATATATTATATACTGTTTTTCTCGCCATTAAATGGACTTTCTAAAGATACCATTATTTTCATCCTATCTTATCATTTACTCTAAAAAAAATATAAAATATGAGGAAAAAATGGAAAAAAAACACACTTTTTATAACCTTGACCCCCAAAATCTGTTACACATCTACAACCACCAAAAAACACCCATGCTAAATAGTTTCTAAATTTTGTCCTGAGTTTAGAAATACCCAATGTTTACATGTTCTTTGCTTTTTTTGCAAGTTATAGGGCCATAAATACAAGTAGCACTTTGCTATTTCCAAACCACTTTTTTTCAAAATTAGCGCTAGTTACATTGGAACACTGATATCTGTCAGGAATACCTGAATATCCCTTGACATGTGTATATATATATATATATATATATATATATATATATATATATATATATATATGTTTTAGAAGACATCCCAAAGTATTGATCTAGGCCCATTTTGGTATATTTCATGCCACCATTTCACCACTAAATGCGATCAAATAAAAAAAATTGTTCACTTTTTCACAAATTTTTTACAAACTTTAGGTTTCTCACTGAAATTAGTTACAAACAGCTTGTGCAATTATGGCATAAATGGTTGTAAATTTTTCTCTGGGATCCCCTTGTTCAGAAATAGCAGACATATATGGCTTTGACGTTTCTTTTTGGTAATTAGAAGGCCGCTAAATGCCACTGCGCACCACACCTGTATTATGCCCAGCAGTGAAGGGGTTAATTAGGGAGCATGTAGGGAGCTTTTTGGGGCAATTTTAGCTTTAGTGTAGTGTAGTAGAGAACCCAAAGTATTTATCTAGGCCCATTTTGGTATATTTCATGCCACCATTTCACCGCCAAATGCGATCAAATAAAAAAAAACGTTAAATTTTTCCAAATTTTAGGTTTCTCACTGAAATCATTTACAAACATTTTGTGCAATTATGGCACAAATGATTGTAAATGCTTCTCTGGGATCCCCTTTGTTCAGAAATAGCAGACATATATGGCTTTGGCATTGCTTTTTGGTAATTAGAAGGCCGCTAAATGCCCCTGCGCACCACACGTGTATTATGCTCAGCAGTGCAGGGGTTAATTAGGGAGCTTGTAGGGAGCTTGTAGGGTTAATTTTAGCTTTAGTGTAGTGTAGTAGACAACCCCAAGTATTGATCTAGGCCCATTTTGGTAAATTTCATGCCACCATTTCACCGCCAAATGCGATCAAATTAAAAAAAATAGTCAACTTTTTTACAAACTTTAGGTTTCTCACTGAAATTATTTACAAACAGCTTGTGCAATTATGGCACAAATGGTTGTAAATGCTTCTCTGGGATCCCTTTTGTTCAGAAATAGCAGACATATATGGCTTTGGTGTTGCATTTTGGTAATTAGAAGGCCGCTAAATGCCACTGCGCACAACACGTGAATTATGCCCAGCAGTGAAGGGGTTAATTAGGTAGCTCGTAGGGATCTTGCAGGGTTAATTTTAGCTTTAGTGTAGAGATCAGCCTCCCACCTGACACATCAGACCCCCTGATCCTTCCCAAAGAGCTCTCTTCCCTCCCCCACTCCAAAATTGTCCCCGCCATCTTAAGTACTGGCAGAAAGTCTGCCAGTACTAAAATAAAATAAAAGGTATCTTTTTTTTATTATCTTTTTTTTAGCATATTTACTTATAAAAAAAATATTCTTTAGTGTAGCGGTTCCCACCCACTCCCTCCCCGTGCACGCGCCCGCCGCCTCCCGCCCCCGATCCCGCCCCCCTCTCTGACTTAGAAGCCATCGATGGCCGCCATGTCCAGTGCAAAGAGGGCCACAGAGTGGTTCTCTCTGCACCAGAGAGGTAAAAATTGTTATTGCAGGATGCCTCGATATCGAGGCATCCTGCAATAACCGGAAAGCAGCTGGAAGTGATCAGGATCACTTCCAGCTGCTTTCCAGACCGACGACGTACGCCATACGTCCTCGGTCGATAACTGTAATTTTTTTTGAGGACGTATGGCGTATATCGTCGGTCGTTAAGGGGTTAAGCAACTATTACAATTTGTATGACAAATAAAATATGGCAATATAATATACAAATAACATATCACATGCTGGTAAAATTATAATATAACTAAACACAATTCTTATAATAAAAATATAGCAGCAAAAACAATGAGCTGTGCTAATTCCTTTATGGCAAGATTAGATTTTACTACTCGTTTTAAGGCCACTCCCCTTCCTCAGGAATAAATATATATATAGAAAATAGCAATTAAAAGAAACAAAAAATTACCTGTTTATTTTTTACCAGAACAGAGAGATGCAGATGCCGCTAGTAATGTTAGGGAATATACAGTAGATTAATATCAGAGTATATTCAGAGCAGCAGAATTTGTCCGTCAAGTGTTTTGTTTACAGCAATAATCTTGCCTCAAATAAACAGTGAGTATAATTTAGTCCTAAATTGCAGTAAGTGTTCCAAGACACTAAGACTGAAATTTACTTTCTTTTTGACACTGTACCCAGGCAACATATTAAATGTTCTTGTGTATATTTAGAACAGAAGTTTGTGTCTGTAATGAAACACCACACTGTCATTTGCTTGGCATACTGACCCCTCGTCTCAAGAGACATTTTTATTAGCGAGTCTTTTTCATTTCATAAATTTGTGGTTTTGCTCCATTGTGAACACTTGCAAAGACAAACAAAAAAGTTGTAAAATCTATTTATTACCTTCTGACTGACTGATCAATACCCAGCTCAAACCATTTACGTTGTTTTTATGAGGTAGGTACCCACTAAGGAAGGATTTTGGGATATTACGTCCCAAAGGGGGTATAAAAGGGGGGTGCATTTTTTATGAGGGGGTCTGATTTCTGAGGATACCTATATCTCCAAAACTGATGATGTTACAGACGTGAAAATTGGTATTTATATTCTCCTTGAAAAATAAAGAAACACAAGTTTTATCATTTCCCCAAAATCCACTTAAGGGGGTGGCTGATTTCTGAGGATACCTATATCTCAAAAACCAACGATGTTACAGACGTGAAAATTGGTATTTAGATTCTCCTTGAAAAATAAAGAAACACGTGTTTTACCATTTCCCCAAAATCCACTTAAGGGGGTCAAAAGTGGGCTGATTTAGGAGGATACCTATATCTCAAAAACCAACAATGTTACAGACGTGAAAATTAGTATTTAGATTCTCCTTTAGAAATAAAGAAATGTGTTTTACCATTTCCACAAAATCCACTTTAGGGGGTCAAAAGGGGAGGGCTGATTTATAAGGATACCTATATCTCAAAAACCAAAGATGTTACAGACGTAAAAATTGGTATTTAGATTCTCCTTGATAATTAAAGAAACATGTGTTTTACCATTTCCACAAAATCCACTTAAGGGGGTCAAAAGGGGGGTGCTGATTTATGAGGCTAACTATATCGCAAAAACCAAAGATGTTACAGATGTGAAAATTGGTATTTAGATTCTCCTTTAAAAATAAAGAGAAATGTAATTTACCACTTCTCGAAAATCCACTTAAGGGGGTCAAAAGTGGGGGGCTGATTTATGAGGAAACCTATATCTCAAAACCCAAAGATGTTACAGACGTGAAAATTGTTATTTAGATTCTCCTTGAAAAATAAAGAAACACATGTTTTACCATTTCCCCAAAATCCACTTAAGGGGGTCAAAAGTGGGGGGCTGATTTATGAGAAAACCTATATCTCAAAACCCAAAGATGTTACAGACGTGAAAATTGTTATTTAGATTCTCCTTGAAAAATAAAGAAACACATGTTTTACCATTTCCCCAAAATCCACTTAAGGGGGGTCAAAAGGGGGGCTGATTTATGAGGCTAACTATATCGCAAAAAACAAAGATGTTACAGACGTGAAAATTGGTATTTAGATTCTTCTTGAAAAATAAAGAAAAACGTGTTTTACCACTTCTCCAAAATCCACTTAAGGAGGTCAAAAGTGAGGGGCTGATTTAGGAGGATACCTATATCTCAAAAATCGACAATGTTACAGACGTGCAAATTGGTATTTCGATTCTCCTTAAAAATGAAAGAAACATGTGTTTTACCATTTCCCCAAAATCCACTTTTGGGGGGTCAAAAGGGGGGGCTGATTTATGAGGATACCTATATCTCAAAAACCAAAGATGTTACAGACGTGAAAATTGGTATTTAGATTCTCTTTAAAAATAAAGAAATACGTGTTTTAACATTTCCCCAAAAATCCACTTAAGGGGGGCTGATTTATGAGGATACCTATATCTCAAAAAAACAAAGATGTTACAGACGTGAAAATTGGTATTTAGATTCTCCTTGAAAAATAAAGAAACACGTGTTTTACCATTTCCCCAAAATCCACTTTTGGGGGGGTCAAAAGGGGGGGCTGATTTATGAGGATACCTATATCTCAAAAACCAAAGATGTTACAGACGTGAAAATTGGTATTTAGATTCTCTTTAAAAATAAAGAAATACGTGTTTTAACATTTCCCCAAAAATCCACTTAAGAGGGGCTGATTTATGAGGATACCTATATCTCAAAAACCAAAGATGTTACAGACGTGAAAATTGGTATTGAAAAAAAAAGAAACACGTGTTTTACCATTTCCCCAAAATCCACTTAAGGGGGTCAAAAGTGGGGGGGCTGATTTAGGAGGATACCTATATCTCAAAAATGGACAATGTTACATACGTGCAAATTGGTATTTAGTTGAGCATTTTTATTTAGATTCTCCTTGAAAAATAAAGAAACACGTGTTTTACCATTTCTACAAAATCCACTTTAGGGGGTCAAAAGGGGGGTGTGATTTATGAGGATACCTATATATCTAAAAAAAACAAAGATGTTGCAGACGTAAAAATTGGTATTTAGATTTTTATTTAGATTCTCCTTGAAAAATAAAGAAACACGTGTTTTACCATTTCCCCAAAATCCACTTTAGGGGGTCAAAAGGGGGGGGCTGATTTAGGAGGATACCTATATCTCAAAAATGGACAATGTTACAGACGTGCAAATTGGTATTTAGATTCTTCTTAAAAAAAAAAAATAAGTGTTTTACCATTTCCCCAAAATCCACTTTTGGGGGGTCAAAAGGGGGGGCTGATTTATGAGGATACCTATATCTCAAAAACTGACAATGTTACTGACGTGAAAATTGGTATTTAGATTCTCCTTGGAAAATAAAAAAACGTGTTTTTCCATTTCCACAAAATCCATTTTAGGGGTGTCAAAAGGGGGAGGCTGATTTATAAGGATAGGTATAAAAAGCAAGTATAAACAATAGACGATGATGATTGTCTATTCAGTCGGGCAGAACTGTGCTCACCTTAAAAAACTTATCCCAACGGTTTTGTATGCAATTAGATCAAAAAATAGTTGGCGCAAGTTAATGCTGTTCTGACTATTAGTGGTATAAATGTAGATCAAGTCTCCCTATGTGTCTGATAGTGTTCTCACCATACATAAGCTGTGTTTGAATTGAAAGGTAGGTGATGTCTCTCCAGGACAATAAAGCTTCCAGATTCAAGTTCCACAATACAAATAAATATTTATTGAATAAAAAATTCCTTGTATGTATATGGGATCGAAATTGACGATCTATTCACATATAGTGATCTATTCACAATTTAAAACACTTTATATTGTACAATTGTAAAAACACCGGTGTTGTTTCATAAACAAAAAAGCTATAAAAAACTAGGATTGAGGTAATACAAACAAGCAGGTATAATTATACAAATAAAACCAAAAAATAAAAAGAGGGGATTCATATACCTCTATGTGTAGGACTAGCAAAAAACATGTATAAATGCATAAATGAATACATGAACCATGTGTCTGGTATCCGTTAGATCAGCATATATATACTTCACAGGTATTCAAGGGTTAAGTGAGTATTTTACAGTTCCTTATGGCTTCATATTCTGGCAAACATGGGGTGGCTTTCCGTCAAAAAATAATCGTATATTGAAACAAATGTATATTGAAACAAATGTGGCAAAATGTGGCCTATGATAGATAGCTGTAGTGTTAGTTCTTAAATTTCAGCGTCTCTGTTTATTTGACCAGAGGTAGGTTACATACGGTTTCTTGCTGGGTGTGGGGATTCCTTCCTTCAAACAGTGCACTGTTGACGTCTTCCTTCTGCTATACAGAATAGTTATATTGTAGCTATCTTAGGGTTTATTTTACAGGTATTTAGTTTTAAATAGGAATTTAGTTAATGATAGTAATTTTATTTAGATTTATTTAAATTATATTTAAGTTAGGGGATGTTAGGGTTAATTTTAATATAGTGGCGGCGACGTTGGGGGCGGCAGATTAGGGGTTAATAAGTGTAGGTAGGTTGCGGCGACATTGGGGGTGGCAGATTAGGGGTTAATAAATAGTGTGTAGGTGTCGGCGATGTTAGGGGCAGCAGATTAGGGGTTCATAAATATAATGTAGGTGGCGGCGGTGCGGAGCGGTAGATTAGGGGTTAATAAATATAATGTAGGTGTGGCAGATTAGGGGTTAATAAGTATAAAATTAGGGGTGTTTAGACTCGGGGTTCATGTTAGGGTGTTAGGTGTAAACATAAATTTTATTTCCCCATAGGAATCAATGGGGCTGCGTTAGTGAGTTTTACACTGCTTTTTTGCAGGTGTTAGACTTTTTCTCAGCCGGCTCTCCCCGTTGATTCCTATGGGGAAATCATGCACGAGCACGTACGACCAGCTCACCGCTGACTTAAGCAGCGCTGGTATTGGAGTGCGGTAATGAGCAAAATTTTTCTCAACGCCCACTTCTTGCCTTTTAAAGACGGGTTTCTGAAGACTCGTAATACCAGTCTGCAGGGAAGTTGGCGGTGAGACAAAACTGCTCCTTAGCACCGCATAGCCTCTGACGCAAAACTCGTAATCTAGGCCTTTATTTTTAATAAAATACACTAGATTGTCTTTTGGGGGCATTTAGGGGACCATTTGTAAAATTAACCAGAGATCTGATCTCTGGTTAATTTTATAAGAGCTAATTGCTACCGTGAGCTAACGGTAGCAATAACCAGCCACTTGTAATCGCTGATTAATTATCGCGCGCCCGCAAACGGGCAAATTTGCCCATTTGTGGGCGGGCAATAATTTATCGCTCCACTTGTAATCTATCCCTGAATGTGTAAACATTTTTAGAACTTTGCAAAACATTTGGCCATCCATACAGCTAGATTTAGAGTTTTGGCTGTAAAGACCCGCGTAGCTAACGCTGCTTTTTTTCCTACCGCTGCTTCCAAACAACGCTGGTATTTAGAGTTGTTTCAAAAAGGGAGCGTTGAGACGAATTTACCGCCACTTCAACCCTCAATACCAGCGTTGCTTATGGTAGCGGTAATCTGGCAAAACGTGCTCTTGCACGATTCCCCCATAGGAAACAATGGGGCAGTTTGGGCTGAAAAAAAAAAAAAGCAGCGTTAGGCTCCCAACGCAGCCCCATTGTTTCCTATGGGGAAACACTTTCTAAGTCTGCACCTAACACCCTAACATGTACCCCGAGTCTAAACACCTCTAATCTTACACTTATTAACCCCTAATCTGCCGACCCCGCTATCGCTGACACCTGCATTACACAATTAACCCCTGATCTGCCGCTCCGGACACCGCCGCCACCTACATTATCCCTATGAACCCCTAATCTGCTGCCCCCAACATCGCCGACACCTAAATAATATTTATTAACCCTTAATCTGCCCCCCCAACGTCGCCGCCACCTAACTTCAAGTATTAACCCCTAATCTGCCGACCGGACCTCGCCGCTACTATAATAAATGTATTAACCCCTAAAGCTAAGTCTAACCCTAACACCCCCCTAAATTAAATATAATTTTAATCTAAAACGAAATACTGTAAAATAAACCCTAATATAGCTACAATATAACGAATAATTATATTGTAGCTATTTTAGGATTTATATTTATTTTACAGGCAACTTTGTATTTATTTTAACTAGGTACAATAGCTATTAAATAGTTATTAACTATTTAATAGCTACCTAGTTAAAATAATTACAAAATTACCTGTAAAATAATTCCTAACCTAAGTTACAATTAAACCAAACACTACACTATCATTAAATTAATTAAATAAATTAGCTACCAATACCTACAATTAAATACAATCAAATAAACTAAACTAAATTACAAAAAAACAACACTAAATTACAGAAAATAAAAAAATATTACAAGAATTTTAAACTAATTACACCTAATCTAAGCCCCTAATAAAATAAAAAAAATAAAAAATAATAAAAGTCCCTACCCTATTCTACATTACAAAGTAATCAGCTCTTTTACCAGCCCTTAAAAGGGCTTTTTGCGGGGCATGCCCCAAAGTAATCAGCTTTTTTGCCTGTAAAAAAAAATACAACCGGGCAGAAGAGGACATCCGGACCGGCAGACATCTTCGTCCAAGCGGCATCTTCTATATTCATCCATGCGGAGTGGAGCCATCTTCTTCCCAGCCGACGCGGATCCATGCTCTTCAACCGATGCCTACTCGCCGAATGAAGGTTCCTTTAAATGACGTCATCCAAGATGGCGTCCCTCGAATTCCGATTGGCTGATAGGATTCTATCAGCCAATCAGAATTAAGGTAGGAAAAATCTGATTGGCTGATTCAGTCAGCCAATCAGATTGAGCTCGCAGATGCATGCTCAATCTGTTTGGCTGATTGGATCAGCCAATCGGATTGAACTTGAATCTTATTGGCTGATTGAATCAGCCAATTAGATTTTTCCTACCGTAATTCCGATTGGCTGATAAAATCCTATCAGCCAATCGGAATTCGAGGGACGCCATCTTAGATGACGTCATTTAAAGGAACCTTCATTCGGCGAGTAGGCGTCGGTTGAAGAGGATGGATCTGCGTCGGCTGGGAAGAAGATGGCTCCGCTCCACATGGATGAAGATAGAAGATGCCGCTTGGATGAAGATGTCTGCCGGTCCGGATGTCCTCTTCTGCCCAGATAGGATGAAGACTTCTGCCGGTCTGGATGTCCTCTTCTGCCCCATTGGTGAAGACTTCAGCCCGGCTGGGTGAAGACGACTCAAGGTAGAGAGATCTTCAGGGGGGTAGTGTTAGGTTTATTTAAGGGGGGTTTGGGTGGGTTAGAGTAGGGGTATGTGGGTGGTGGGTTTTAATGTTGGGTGGGTTGTATTTTTTTTTACAGGCAAAAGAGCTGATTACTTTGGGGCATGCCCCGCAAAAAGCCCTTTTAAGGGCTGGTAAAAGAGCTGATTATTTTGTAATGTAGAATAGGGTAGGGACTTTTATTATTTTTTTTTTTATTTTTTTTATTAGGGGGCTTAGATTAGGTGTAAGAAATTCTTGTAATATTTTTTTATTTTCTGTAATTTAGTGTTTGTTTTTGTAATTTAGTTTAGTTTATTTAATTGTATTTAATTGTAGGTATTGGTAGCTAATTTATTTAATTAATTTAATGATAGTGTAGTGTTAGGTTTAATTGTAACTTAGGTTAGGATTTATGTAATTATTTTAACTAGGTAGCTATTAAATAGTTAATAACTATTTAATAGCTATTGTACCTAGTTAAAATAAATACAAAGTTGCCTGTAAAATAAATATAAATCCTAAAATAGCTACAATATAATTATTTGTTATATTGTAGCTATATTAGGGTTTATTTTACAGGTAAGTATTTAGTTTTAAATAGGAATACTTTAGTTAATAAGAGTTAATTTATTTCGTTAGATTAAAATTATATTTAATTTAGGGGGGTGTTAGGGTTAGGGTTAGACTTTAGGGGTTAATACATGTATTATAGTAGCGGCGAGGTCCGGTCGGCAGATTAGGGGTTAATACTTGAAGTTAGGTGGCGGCGACATTGGGGGGGGCAGATTAGGAGTTAATAAATATTATGTAGGTGTCGGCGATGTTAGGGGCAGCAGATTAGGGGTTCATAGGGATAATGTAGGTGGCGGCGATGTGCGGTCGGCAGATTAGGAGTTAAAAATATTTATTATAGTGGCGGCGATGTGGGGGGACCTCGGTTTAGGGGTACATAGGTAGTTTATGGGTGTTTGTGTACTTTAGAGCACTGTAGTTAAGAGCTTTATATACCGGCGTTTTATATACCGGCGTTAGCCCATAAAGCTTTTAACTACAGCCTTTCGATGGGCGTTAGGAGTCTTGTCGGTAGAGGTGTAACGCTCACTTCAGCCAAGACTCTAAATACCGGCGTTAGGAAGATCCCATTGAAAAGATAGGATACGCAATTGGCGTAAGGGAATCTGCGGTATGGAAAAGTCGCGGCTTGAAAGTGAGCGGTACACCTTTACCTGGCCGACTCTAAATACCAGCGGGCGGCCAAAAGCAGCGTTAGGACCCCTTAACGCTGCTTTTGATGGCTAACGCAGAACTCTAAATCTAGGCGATAGTAATTAAATCACTTTTATATTGATGTGAATAGAAATTAATTTGTTAACTGAAAATATTTTTAAAATGGTATTGATTTATTTTGTGTAATTTTATTTCTATCTCATACCTTACAGCCTGATGAGTAATAATTATATTGTAGACAACAATATTGCTTCTGTAAATAATACCTTTTTATTTTGTGCCCTATAAAAGACCTTAGCATGCAGGAAATTCACTAAATACAGTAGAAACATTCACCAATAAGGTCAGAGTCCTGACTTTCCTGCAGAATTCTTCAGTTCCTAGCATCCAATTAGCATACACAGAATATACATCATAAGCACCAACAAGGAGGATGTGATATCTGTTTCTGGTATAGGGCTAGGTTACAAGTGGAGCTCAATCAATAACACAGGGTGGTTTATCTTCCATTCTGGTCAGCCCTAATAATAACGCACCATCTGGTAGTAGTAGTAGATGGTAACACGACCAGTATTGTTTTTGTGTGCCATATACTTTTACTAGAGAGCGCAGGGAATGCTTTTAGTGCTCATATTCAAGTGGTGAGATGAGATAAGTGTTAAACTCAAAAGCAACATAAAAGGCCCCTGACAAATGTGATTTTGAAAACCTGACATAAAGGATTGAAAATATGCATAGCAAAACACATCAAGAACATATTAAATTATGTATTTTATTTATATTTATTTATATTTATGCATATTGGCTGTAAAATAAAGGTTTATTATTTGGAAAACATGTTTTCACAGTGATTTAAAGGTATATGACAAGGTGCTGGACTGGGAAGGCTCATATGTATGTGTGTGGTTTAGTATGTGTTTTATTAAAGGGACAGTCTACACCAGAATTTTTAATTTTTAAAAAGATAGATAATCCCTTTATTACCCATTCCCTAGTTTTGCATAAACAACACACGGCTAGATTACGAGTTTTGCGTTATGAGCGGTTCGGCCAACTTTTTTGGGTATGTTGCAGTCATCAGATTTGAAATGAGTGTATATTTAAAAAAAAAAAAAATTCACAAAGTAAAAGATCAAATAATGTGTTAATAATGTGCGGCTAGATTACGAGTGTTGCGTTAGGCTTAAAAAGCAGCGTTGGCCGGTCCCAACGCTGCTTTTTAACTCCTTCTGGTATTACGAGTCTTGCAGGTACAGGTGTACCACTCACTTTTTTGTCCAGACTCGGAAGTACCGCAAATCCACTTACGTCAATTGCGTATCCTATTTTTTTAATGGGAATTGCATAGCGCCGGTATTACGAGTCTGACAAAAAGTGAGCGGTAGACCCTCTACTGTCAAGACTGTCAGTAGTTAAGAGTTTTACACTACAACGCTGTAGCATAAAACTCTTAACTAAAATGCTAAAAAGTACACAAACACCCATAAACTACCTATTAACCCCTAAACCAAGGCCCGCATCGCAAACACTAAAATAAATATTTCAACCTCTAATCTGCCGAACCGGACATTGCCACCACTATAATAAATATATTAACTACTAAACCGTCGCACTCCCGCATCGCAAACACTAGTTAAATATTATCAACCCCTAATCTGCCGGCCCTAACATCGCCGCCACCTACCTACATTTATTAACCCCTAATCTGCAGCCCCAAACGTCGCTGCCACTATATTAAATGTATTAACCCCTAAACCTAAGTCTTACCCTAACCCCACCTAACTTAAATATAATTTAAATAAATCTAAATAAAATTACTACAAATAACTAAATAATTCCTATTTAAAACTAAATACTTACCTATAAAATAAACCCTAAGATAGCTACAATATAACTAATAGTTACATTGTAGCTAGCTTAGGGTTTATTTTTATTTTACAGGCAACTTTGTATTTATTTTAACTAGGTACAATAGTTATTAAATAGTTATTAACTATTTAATAACTACCTAGTTAAAATAAAAACTAATTTACCTGTAAAATAAAACCTAACCTAAGTTACAATTACACCTAACACTACACTACAATTAAATTAAATACAATTAATTACAATTAAATAAAATTATCTAAAGTACAAAAAAAACAAAAATTACAGAAAATAATAAACAAATTACAAGATTTTTAAACTAATTACACCTAATCTAAGCCCCCTAATAAAATAAAAAAATAAAAAAATAAAAAGTCCCTACCCTATTCTACATTACAAAGTAATCAGCTCTTTTACCAGCCCTTAAAAGGGCTTTTTGCGGGACATGCCCCAAAGTAATCAGCTCTTTTGCCTGAAAAAAAAATACAACCCCCCCAACATTAAAACCCACCACCCACATACCCCTACTCTAACCCACCCAAACCCCCTTAAATAAACCTAACACTACCCCCCTGAAGATCTCCCTACCTTGAGTCGTCTTCACCCAGCCAGGCCGAAGTCTTCATCCGATGGGGCAGAAGAGGTCATCCAGACCAGCAGAAGTCTTCATCCTATCCTGGCAGAAGAGGACATCCGGACCGGCAGACATCTTCATCCATGCGGAGCGGAGCCATCTTGATCCCAGCCAACGCGGATCCATACTCTTCAACCGACGCCTACTCGCCGAATGAAGGTTCCTTTAAATGACGTCATCCAAGATGGTGTCCCTCGAATTCCGATTGGCTGATAGGATTCTATCAGCCAATCGGAATTAAGGTAGGAAAAATCTGATTGGCTGATTCAATCAGCCAATCAGATTGAGCTTGCATTCTATTGGCTGATCGGAACAGTCAATAGAATGCGAGCTCAATCTGATTGGCTGATTTTACAGGTAAGTATTTAGTTTTAAATAGGAATACTTTAGTTAATAAGAGTTAATTTATTTAGTTAGATTAAAATTATAATTAATTTAGGGGGTTGTTAGGGTTAGACTTAGCTTTAGGGGTTAATACATTTATTATAGTAGCGGCGAGGTCCGGTCGGCAGATTAGGGGTTAATACTTGAAGTTAGGTGGCGGCGACGTTGGGGGGGGGCAGATTAGGGGTTAATAAATATTATGTAGGTGTCGGCGATGTTAGGGGCAGCAGATTAGGGGTTCATAGGGATAATGTAGGTGGCGGCGATGTGCAGTTGGCAGATTAGGGGTTAAAAATATTTATTATAGTGGCGGCGATGTGGGGAGACCTCGGTTTAGTGGTACATAGGTAGTTTATGGGTGTTAGTGTACTTTAGAGCACTGTAGTTAAGAACTTTATATACCGGCGTTAGCCCATAAAGCTCTTAACTACAGCCTTTCCATGGGCGTTTGGAGTCTTGTCGGTAGAGGTGTAACGCTCACTTCAGCCAAGACTCTAAATACCGGCGTTAGGAAGATCCCATTGAAAAGATAGGATACGCAATTGGCGTAAGGGGATCTGCGGTATGTAAAAGTCGCGGCTTGAAAGTGAGCGGTACACCTTTACCTGGCCGACTCTAAATACCAGCGGGCGTCAAAAGCAGCGTTAGGACCCCTAAACGCTGCTTTTGATGGCTAACGCAGAACTCTAAATCTAGGCGATAGTAATTAAATCACTTTTATATTGATGTGAATAGAAATTAATTTGTTAACTGAAAATATTTTGGTATTGATTTATTTTGTGTAATTTTATTTCTATCTCATACCTTACAGCCTGATGAGTATTAATTATATTGCAGACAACAATGCCGCTTCTGTAAATAATACCTTTTTATTTTGTGCCCTATAAAAGACCTTAGCATGCAGAAAATTCACTAAATACAGTAGAAACATTCACCAATAAGGTCAGAGTCCTGACTTTCCTGCAGAATTCTTCCATTCCTAGCATCCAATTAGCATACACAGAATATACATCATAAGCACCAACAAGGAGGATGTGATATCTGTTTCTGGTATAGGGCTAGGTTACAAGTGGAGCTCAATCAATAACACAGGGGGGTTTATCTTCCATTCTGGTCAGCCCTAATAATAACGCACCATCTGGTAGTAGTAGTAGATGGTAACATGACCAGTATTGTTTTTGTGTGCCATATACTTTTACTAGAGAGTGCAGGGAATGCTTTTAGTGCTCATATTCAAGTGGTGAGATGAGATAAGTGTTAAACTCAAAAGCAACATAAAAGGCCCCTGACAAATGTGATTTTGAAAACCTGACATAAAGGATTGAAAATATGCATAGCAAAACACATCAAGAACATATTAAATTATGTATTTTATTTATATTTATTTATATTTATGCATATTGGCTATAAAATAAAGGTTTATTATTTGGAAAACATGTTTTCACAGTGATTTAAAGGTATACGACAAGGTGCTGGACTGGGAAGGCTCATATGTATGTGTGTGGTTTAGTATGTGTTTTATTAAAGGGACAGTCTACACCAGAATTTTTATTGTTTAAAAAGATAGATAATCCCTTTATTACCCATTCCCTAGTTTTGCATAACCAACACACAGCTAGATTACGAGTTTTGCGTTATGAGCGGTTCGGCCAACTTTTTTGGGTGTGTTGCAGTCATCAGATTTGAAATGAGTGTATATTTAAAAAAAAAAAAAAATTCACAAAGTAAAACATCAAATAATGTGTTAATAATGTGCGGCTAGATTACGAGTGTTGCGTTAGGCTTAAAAAGCAGCGTTGGCCGGTCCCAACGCTGCTTTTTAACTCCTGCTGGTATTACGAGTCTTGCAGGTACAGGTGTACCACTCACTTTTTTGTCCAGACTCGGAAGTACCACAAATCCACTTACGTCAATTGCGTATCCTATTTTTTTAATGGGAATTGCATAGCCCCGGTATTACGAGTCTGACAAAAAGTGAGCGGTAGACCCTCTCCTGTCAAGACTGTCAGTAGTTAAGAGTTTTACACTACAACGCCGTAGCATAAAACTCTTAACTAAAATGCTAAAAAGTACACAAACACCCATAAACTACCTATTAACCCCTAAACCAAGGCCCGCATCGCAAACACTAAAATAAATATTTCAACCTCTAATCTGCCGAACCGGACATTGCCGCCACTATAATAAATATATTAACTCCTAAACCGTCGCACTCCCGCATCGCAAACACTAGTTAAATATTATCAACCCCTAATCTGCCGGCCCTAACATCGCCGCCACCTACCTACATTTATTAACCCCTAATCTGCCGCCCCCAACGTCGCTGCCACTATATTAAATGTATTAACCCCTAAACCTAAGTCTAACCCTAACTCCACATAACTTAAATATAATTTAAATAAATCTAAATAAAATTACTACAAATAACTAAATAATTCCTATTTAAAACTAAATACTTACCTATAAAATAAACCCTAAGCTAGCTACAATATAACTAATAGTTACATTGTAGCTAGCTTATGGTTTATTTTTATTTTACAGGCAACTTTGTATTTATTTTAACTAGGTACAATAGTTATTAAATAGTTATTAACTATTTAATAACTGCCTAGTTAAAATAAAAACAAATTTACCTGTAAAATAAAACCTAACCTAAGTTACAATTACACCTAACACTACACTACAATTAAATTAAATACAATTAATTACAATTAAATACAATTATCTAAAGTACAAAAAAAACACTAAATTACAGAAAATAATAAACAAATTACAAGATTTTTAAACTAATTACACCTAATCTAATCCCACTAACAAAATAAAAAAAGCCCCCCCAAAATAAAAAGACGGCATCTTCTATCTTCATCCATCCGGCGCGGAGCGGGTCCATCTTCAAGACATCCGACGCGGAGCATCCTCTTCTTCCGACGGCTAAACACAGAATGAAGGTTCCTTAAAATGACGTCATCCAAGATGGCGTCCCTTCAATTCCGATTGGCTGATAGAATTCTATCAGCCAATCGGAATTAAGGTAGAAAAAATTTGTTTAAAAATCTTGTAATTTGTTTATTATTTTCTGTAATTTAGTGTTTTTTTTTTTTTGTAATTTAGATAATTTTATTTAATTGTAATTAATTGTATTTAATTTAGGTAATTAATGTAATTGTAGTGTAGTTTTAGGTGTAATTGTAACTTAGGTTAGGTTTTATTTTACAAGTAAATGTGTCTTTATTTTAACTAGGTAGTTATTAAATAGTTAATAACTATTTAATAACTGATCAGGGGGCGGAGCCTGGCCGTGCCGGAACATGGCCGCACAGACATAGTGCTCCGGGCTATACAGCATCAAGCCCTACATATAAGCCGGTTGATCGACCTGGGAAAAACCACCGACTGACTGCCAAGGGACTGTGGAGACAGCAGGCACTCATTTACCGCTTGATGGCGGGATCTGCGGCTCTCATTGGGCCCGTCAGTCCTCACTGCGCACACTACGGAGTGGAGCTCGGCGCCATCTTGCCCCACAGGACACATGGGGGAAAAGTGAACAGCGCAATAGCTAGCGGCAGGTGAGAGGAGGATTACAACTAACACCCCAGACTATACAGACAAGCCACATACAAGTGGCGATGGAAGGAGACGGTGGGGGAAAATAAAGACAAATTGGCCACATAGGAGATAAAAGCTGCACACGCAGGGGCAGCTATAACTACCGCACAGACGACAGACTGAATTGCAAGCTGTTACAAAAGCCATAGGACATTTAGGCACTGTTATGCAGTCTGACAGCAGCACTCTAGATCCCTGGCAGTTAAAAGACAATGTGCCAACTTAGTTGATGTACACAAAATGCACTAACTGAGGAGCTGGCTGCACAAGAGAGGGAAACATATCACCTATACCTCAGCACATTATGGTCACCACATGAACAAGTAATAGTTGCATGCAAGCTCATATCTTCTTAATCCTGCCCTAACTCACTTTGGTCTGGCTGACAAGAGCTTATACAACAAAAAATACATAAGGCGAATCTATAAAAAATTACCCAGATATGGCATCTAAAAAGGGCAATAGGTTGGATAAAAACAACAAACAGCAGGCCTCCCTCCCCATATCTGTCAGCAATTTCTTTAGCACTAATGACACATCTAGCATAGAGCAGAGGGACATGGGGGGACATACCCAAATCTCACAAGATACAGCTCAACAGCAAACAGCCCCACTGGATCTGATGACCCAACTTAAAGCCGATATAGCTAATTTGCCCTCTATGTCCGATTTTGACTCACTAAAAAGCTTAATAAAATCAGAACTCACATCTATAAGACAAGAAATCTCGGACATTGGGTATAGGGTAGAAGACCTGGAGGAGACACAAGACACCCTGTCTAACATAACTGGCTCCCTCACAACACAGGCTAATATATCCGAGACTAGGATCTCGGCTCTTCAAGACAAAATGGACGATTTAGAAAACCGAAACCGCAGGAATAATCTGCGGATTCGTGGGATTCCAGAGAAAGTTGCTAATGAGGAGCTGGAGGAATATGTACAACAACTCTTTCACCATTTGAAAAAAGACCAACAAGCAGAAGAAGTAGAACTTGACAGGGTCCATAAGGCCCTCAGGCCCCCACCACCAGATAAAGCCCCACCTATGGACGTGATATTACGATTTCTTAGATATAAAGATAAAGTGGAAGTTTGGTCCCTGGCCCGTCAAATGAGGGATATCACTTATCTAGACCATGAGCTTCAAATCTTCTTGGACCTGTGCCCTAATACCCTACAAAGAAGGAGAGAGATCGCTTTCATCACTAGGGTACTCAGAGAAAAGAAGATAAAATACAGATGGGGTTACCCCTTCAGCTTGATTGCCTCCCATGGGGGGCACGTCTTCACCTACAAGGAACCACAGGACATGGAGGCTCTTGCTAAGGGACTCAATGTAACTTTTAGCATCCCCCCGGAGTTTAATGCCACGGGAAGCAGGTCAGATGATGAAACCACAGAATCTAGGCAGCTACATGGAAAACCACGCTGGCAGGTGGTACACACCAACAAACGACGAAAAGACAGACAAAGGCAAGCACACACTCCGGAGGCATCAGCCTCTACCACGCAGGAGACATGAAGATGATCCACAATGGGTGAGATCGTTTTGATACTTAAAAATATAAATATATGTACTTCCCACTCTGTTCCCCTCTGAACACAGCCGGGTGATACTGGGAAAAGACAGGGTGCACGTTAACTTGGGACTTTACAGACTGTGCGCCCACTTCAAGGTTGAACTTTCTATTATTACAGTAGGGTAATGATGTTGTAATGAAGTTATGTTATAATACTGTGACATGGTTTGATTGTTTTTATATGTTGAAATGTTTTGAAAAGCTGTATGGTTTGACACACTACTCTTCTTTAAATCAGACAGGGAAAGGGGGCACAACATTCAGGGGGCTAGACCCGTCACACATATTTTTAGCAGTGAATGTATATACTAGCTGGGGCTCTCTTGCAGACCTATGGGGACTGTAGACAAACATAGGGGGATAAACTTCCTCACAATTAACGCCAAGGGTCTCAACAGTCCGTTCAAAAGGAACTTAGCTATAAGAGACTTTAAAGAAAAGAAGGGGGAGGTGATCTTCCTACAGGAGACGCATTTTCTACAAAATAGAGAACCTGGCACGTTCAAATATAAATTTGGGGACTCCTATTATGCATCCAATAACACAAAAAAGGGAGGCGTAGGCATATTATTTAAAAGGGGCATACCATTCCAGGCACACAAAGTCATAAAAGACAAACAGGGCAGATTTCTCATTCTGGTGGGCACAATGTGTCATAAACAAATAATGTTGGTTAACGCATATGCCCCGAACGCAGCACAAGGAGCCTTTTTCAAAACTTTGACCAACACAATATTGGATGTCGTTAAGGGCTCCTTGATAGTATGCAGCGATCTAAATTGCACACTAGATCCCACAATAGACAACTCCACTGGCACTTCATCCACTACACATGCAATTATTTCCAAACTCAAGTCATGTCTCAGAGAGCTTACATTGCACGATACATGGAGGATTTTACATAGGACCGAGAGAGACTATACATTCTACTCCCACCCTCACGCTAGATTTTCGAGGATCGACTATATCCTCACAGATGTCACTAGTTTAGCGCTAGTTAGAAGCTGCCAGATCCTCCCAGTGTCGTGAACAGACCACTCAGCGGTGAGTTGTAGTTTGAGATGGGACACTAGGGATAGAACTGAATATTTATGGAAACTAGACGACAGAATATTGGATGATCCGATATATTCAGAGAGAATAGAGAAGGCACTAAACTGTTACTTCCAGACTAACTCAAATAGCGAAGTAGACACTAGGTACTGCTGGGAGGCGCACAAAGCAGTTATGAGAGGAGAGCTCATGAGCGTGAGGGCACATCAACTAATGCAGCAGAGAACCTATTAGGATTCGATATTATAAAAGATAGAAGACCTAGAAAAAGAACATAAAAAAAACCCAGGGGACGCTAAAATATTAGAACTCTTAGTGGAATGTAAGAACAAGCTACATGGCATAATTGATAAAGAGTGCAAGACTATAGCTCTCAAGCTTAAACAGCAGAATTATGAAGGGAATAATAAATGCAGCAAACTATTTGCGAGGAAACTGAGACGTAGAATAAACAAGACACATATTTTAAAAATTAATGACACTAATGGGAAAGAAAATACATCCTCCGAAAAAATTGCTGAGGCGTTCCGCACATACTATGAGAAATTATACAACCTGCAGGAACACTCCCTAGACGGAATAGACACATTTTTAGATAGCTTAAACCTGCCGGAAATAGAGGAGGAAGACAGGGCACACTTAAATGAACCCTTCACGATAAATGAAATAAAAAAAACTATCAAAGATTTCCCAAACGAGAAAGCACCAGGCCCAGACGGTTTCACAATATACTACTATAAAAAATACATAAACACTCTCACCCCACACTTGCTTAATTTGTTCCAGCATATAGCAGAAAATAACCCCCCCCCCCCCCTAGCTGAATCATTGAAAGTGCACATAGTTGTACTGCCTAAGCCAGGTAAAAAAACAGATAGAGTAGAGAACTTCAGACCTATCTCGCTACTCAACAATGATATCAAGATCTATGCCAAATTGTTATCCAATATATTAAACTCCGTTATACCCAGGATAATTGATAAGGACCAGGTAGGATTTGTGATAAACAGAGAGGCAAGAGATAATACAGTGAGGGCAGTGGATTTGATATATCACGCGGTGTCAGGGGGCGTCCCACTGGTTCTGATCTCCACGGACGCGGAGAAAGCTTTCAACCGCGTCCGGTGGAGATTCCTAGAGGCAGTCCTGGGAAAGTTTGGCATGGGGACCTCATTTATAGCAAAATTATGACCTTGTATCACTCCCCCACCGCACAGGTTCGAGTGAACGGCATATTGTCTAAGCCCTTCCAGATAAATAATGGTACGAGACAGGGGTGCCCCCTGTCTCCACTGCTATTCGCCTGTGTAGTAGAAGCCTTAGCGGTAAAAATTAGAAGTGACACAAATATTGAAGGAGTTAGAATTAGGGAGTCTGATTATAAAATTATGCTATATGCGGATGACATATTATTCACCCTCACAAACCCAATTGACTCGATACCTTTAATAATGCACCACCTGAGAGAGTTCCAGTCCGCGTCAAACTTCTTGATCAATCAGTCAAAATCAGAGATACTTAATATCTCTCTACCCCAGACACAACTTATACAGCTGAAACAAATTTGCCCCTTCAAATGGCAGGATAAATATATAAAATACTTAGGGATCTACCTCGCGAACAACACTCACAACCTTTTTCAAATCAATTACATCCCTTTGCAGCGTAGGATAATAGCCGATCTCTCCTCTTGGAGATCTCTACATACCTCCTGGCTAGGAAGAATAAACATTTTCAAAATGAACGTACTACCACAAATTTTATATGTATTACAGGCTCTATCTATCACCCTACCACTTTACTTCCTCCCCTCACTGCAATCAAAAATATTAGAATTTGTATGGGATAAGAAAAGCGCCCGAATAAATACAAATATCATGTGTACACCACTTTTGAGCGGGGGACCTAGTCAAATACAGATATGCTATCCACCTACAGAGGATTTTAGATTGATCATATAACTTCCAAAATAAAAGGTGGGTCCAAATCGAACACGAAGTTGCAAATATAAAACACCTAGGGGCACAGTGTTGGCTTACCCCAGGGGGGCGGATCAGGGATAATAAATTTAACTTGACGTGTATTGAGACTTTCAGGATCTGGGACAGGGTACTAATGAAGTTCCCACATATCTCTTCTATCAGCTCCCCCCTGACACCATTGCTGGAAAATAAAGAGTTTGCCCCGGGGGTGGGCTTACCATTTCATGCCTCGGACATGCCAAATAGAACGTTACAGGTGTTCCAGCTGGGGAATGAGACTAGAATGCATACAAGAGGGGAATTGATGGAAGGGGGTCTTTTGATCTTTAAAAACTGGCTGTTCCACCATCAATGCACTTCGTTCATCTTTAAACATGGGGACAGGAAAAATCTGATTAGACCCAAGACACAATTTGAGATAATGTGCTCCTCAGCGAAACCAATACACCACTCACTATCTCTAATATATAAATTACTACAAATACAACCCCCGGGACATATACCCTACTATCTGGAGAGATGGAATGCGGAACTAGGTATTGACATCAGCTATAGGGAGATCAACACCATCCTACATAATATCCCAAAGTCCTCAGTTTCAGCCAACATCATAGAACTAAATTTAAAAATATTACATAGATGGTACATGACCCCTGTCAGGGTACATAAACTCTTTAACACACAAAGTACAGCATGTTGGCGCTGTGGTCTAGACAGGGGGACTATGTCGCACATACGGTGGTCTTACACCTATATAGCCCCAGTATGGGAAAAGATAGCAGCAGAAGCCTTCAAGGTACTGGGAAAACAAAGTGTCTTAGTAAATGGAGTTCATTCAGCAGAGGGGGCTGTTACTAGTGGTGTTCCTCAGGGGTCAGTTCTGGGGCCTGTTTTGTTTAACATATTTATCTGCGATATCAGCAAAGGGCTACAGGGGAAAGTATGTCTCTTTGCAGATGATACAAAAATTTGCAACAGAGTGGATGTTCCAGGGGGGGTAGACAAAATGAGAAGTGATATACAACAATTGGAGGATTGGACAAACGACTGGGATCTAAAGTTTAACACAGCAAAGTGTAAAATAATGCATTTAGGGAAGAAAAATCCAAATGTTAATTACAGACTCAATGACACTTTACTGACTGTTACAGACGAGGAACAGGACTTGGGAATTATTATTTCAGATGATTTAAAACTTAGTAAACAATGTAGTAATGCAGCGAGTAAGGCTAGCAGAATGCTTGGATGTATTGGTAGAGGTATTTGCAGCAGAAATAGTAAGGTTCTTATGCCACTTTATAGATCATTAGTTAGGCCTCATCTTGAGTATTGTGTGCAGTTCTGGAGACCATATCTTCAGAAGGATATTAACAAACTTGAATCTGTGCAAAGGAGGGCTACCAAAATGGTACATGGTCTAAAAAATAAAACTTACCAGGATAGGCTCAATGACCTAAATATGTATAGCTTAGAGGAGAGAAGGGAAAGAGGTGATATGATAGCAACTTTCAAGTACGTTAAAGGGTTTAGTAAAACTGAGGCTGTGGGTATTTTACATAAAATGGAAAATTCAAGAACAAGGGGTCATGAGCTCAAGCTAAAGGGTAGTAGATTCAGGAGTAATTTGAGGAAGCACTTCTTTACAGAAAGAGTGATTGATTTATGGAATAAACTTCCTCAAGAGGTAGTAGCAACAAACACTGTGGGGGGCTTTAAAAATGCATGGGACAAGCATAGGGCTATCCTACGAACTAGATAAGTTTATACTGTTAGGTAAGGTCGGGCAGACTTGCTGGGCCTATGGCTCTTATCTGCCGTCAATATCTATGTTTCTATGTACTGGGTAGAGCACTACCAACAGACCCCAAGTTATGGCTTTTCCTCTGCACACCTAACAGGTTCACAACAGCACAAAGAAAGATGCTACACATCATGAGCAGTGGTATGAAAATCTTAATGGCACAGAAGTGGAAGTCACGAGAGGTTCCTACCATAGCACAGTGGGTTCACAAATGTAATGATATTGTAAGACTGGAGGAGTACCACTACATTAAGATCAAATGTATAAATATGTATGTCCAGATACAGTTGATGTGGGATGAGTATGTGAGACAGAAATTTATGTTCCAAGGGTCAGATAGTAGGACAATTAACTCCTGAGAGCTAACCAGCAGTTTTTCTTTTTGTGTCAGTTTTTCTTTATTTTCGTTTGTTTTTATTGATGTTCTTCTCTGTTATATTGTTATATGTATAACCACGTAAGGAAAGGCATCTAATGTATGATCTCCATTGGTTCACTCTGTTGTAATAATATATGTGACAACTGTATTTTAGATTCATGTATTTGAACAATGGATGTTATTGCACTATCTTTCTGTACGCTGGATGCACAATAAAAATGTAATCTTTAATCTAGTTAAAATAAATACAAAGTTGCCTGTAAAATAAATATAAACCCTAAGCTAGCTACAATGTAACTATTAGTGATATTGTAGCTAGCTTATGGTTTATTTTATAGGTAAGTATTTAGTTTTAAATAGGAATTATTTAGTTAATTGTAGTAATTTTATTTAGATTTATTTAAATTATATTTAAGTTAGGGGGGTTAGGGTTAGGGTTAGACTTAGGTTTAGGGGTTAATATGTTTATTATAGTGGTGGCGAAGTTGGGGCAGCAGATTAGGGGTTAATAAATGTAGTTAGGTTGCGGCAACATTGGGGGCGGCAGATTAGGGGTTAATAAATATAATGTAGGTGTCGGCGATGTTGGGGGCAGCAGATTAGGGGTTCATAAGTATAATGTAGGTGGCGGCGGTGTCCGGAGCGGCAGATTAGGGGTTAATAATATAATGTAGGTATCGGCGATGTCGGGGGCGGCAGATTAGGGGTTAATAAGTGTAAGATTAGGGTGTTTAGACTGGGGGTTCATGTTAGGGTGTTAGGTGTTAACATAAATGTATTTTCCCCATAGGAATCAATGGGGCTGCGTTAGGAGTTTTACGCTGCTTTTTTGCAGGTGTTAGTTTTTTTTTCAGCCGGCTCTCCCTGTTTATTCCTATGGGGAAATCGTGCACGAGCACGTTACACCAGCTCACCGCTAACGTAAGCAGCGCTGGTATTGAGGTGAGATGTGGAGCTAAATTTTTCTCTACGCTCACTTTTTTTGCGGTTAATGCCAGGTTTGTAAAAACCCGTAATACCAGCACTGTCTGTAAGTAAGTGGTGAGCATAAACTGCTCGTTAGCACCGCACCCCTGTTAATGCAAAACTTGTAATCTAGGCTGTGTTTTCAATATAGTACAAGGTGAATTAAATTTTCATTGTAAAACCATAGCAAGCGCTCCAAAACTCACTCTGCTGCCCCATAATTTCTCGACTGCCACTTTACGCTGCTCTGGTGTTACTCCCTCAGTGGTCCCCACGGGAACACACAGATGCCGATCCAGTGCCCAGGAACAAAGGAAGCTCCACCTGTACTTCCAACACTTGTAACGAAATAGTATTCATTTCATCGCACATGAATGGTCAGTCTCAGAATCAACCAATAAAGCTTTTAATCCATTCAAAAATAAGAATAAAATCAAGACACCAACAGAGTCAAATGCGTTTAGTTTGTTCCTACTTTCTCAATGACCCATATGTTACAACGCCACCCCCCTCCCCTATTTAAAGGGATACCACACCTTCATCATTGTGTGGACAATGAGCATATACTTTAATACATGATTGCTCAAAAGATACATTTATATACATACTTTGTAATTATAATTATTATAATATACATTTAAGAATTTTTCTATAGTTGTACATTAGTGATGTCGCGATTAGTTCGCCGGCGAATAGTATGTTCGCGTTTGCCGCGGACGGCGAACATATGCGATGTTCGATCCGCCCCCTATTCGTCATCATTGAGTAAACTTTGACCCTGTACTTCACAGTCAGAAGACACATTACAGCCAATCAGCAGCAGACCCTCCCTCCCAGACCCTCCCACCTCCTGGACAGCAGCCATTTTAGATTCATTCGGAAGCTGCATTCTTAGTGAGAGGAGGGACAGTGTAGCTGCTGCTGATTTAATAGGGAAATCGATAGCTAGGCTAGTGTATTCAGTGTCCACTACAGTCCTGAAGGACTCATCTGATCTCTGCTGTAAGGACAGCACCCCAAAAAGCCCTTTTTAGGGCTAGAACATCAGTCTGCTTTTTTTTTTTTCCTGTGTAATCTAATTGCAGTTGCCTGCCTGCCAGCTCAGGCTCACAGCGTATACTGTGCCCACTTGCCCAGTGCCACCACTCATATCTGGTGTAACAGTAGTGTACATTTAAAAAAAACAACACTTTTTTGACTGTGAAATAATAGCAGACAGCTGCCAGTACCCAAGATGGCCGCCAATAAGGCAGATGGGGAGGGTTAGAGTGCTGTTTTGGGGGGGATCAGGGAGGTTGGGGGCTAAGGGGGGATGCTACACCACAGCATATGTAAATATGCTAAAAAAATTAAAAACATTTTATTATAGTACTGATAGTATAGACTTTCTGCCAGTACTTAAGATGGTGGGGACAATTGTGGGGTGGGGGAGGGAAGGGAGCTGTTTGAGAGGGATCAGGGGGTCTGATGTGTCAGGTGGGAGGCTGATCTCTACACTAAAGCTAAAATTAACCCTGCAAGCTCCCTACAAACTACCTAATTAACCCCTTCACTGCTAGCCATAATACACGTGTGATGCGCAGCAGCATTTAGCGGCCTTCTAATTACCAGAAAGCAACGCCAAAGTCATATATGTCTGCTATTTCTGAAGAAAGGGGATCCCAGAGAAGCATTTACAACCATTGTAAATAATTTCAGTGAGAAGCCTAAAATTGCAAAAAAAAATTAAGTTTTTTTTAAATTTGATCGCATTTGGCGGTGAAATGGTGGCATGAAATATACCAAAATGGGCCTAGATCAATACTTTGGGTTGTCTACTACACTACCCTTAAGCTAAAATTAACTCTTCAAGCTGCCTACATGCTCCCTAATTAACCCCTTCACTGCTGGGCATAAAACACGTGTGGTGCGCAGTGGCATTTAGCAGCCTTCTAATTACCAAAAAGCGACGCCAAAGCCATATAAGTCTGCTATAATGGCATGTCTGGCACACAGTGTTGGGGCAAGGGTCCATCTGACCACTGATACCTGGTCTGCAAAGCATGGTCAGGGCAGGTATATCACCTACACTGCGCACTGTGAAGCGGGCGTAACCCTTACACTACCTGATCGATACAACATCATACCTGATGTTTTAAAGCAAGTTATTCCAAACATTTTAGGAATCTTAGGTGATTTATGCCCTTTATGGATTAAATCCAAACTCTGCATCAACTATGTAATTTTCCATGGGAGTTTTGCCATGGATCCCCCTCCGGCATGCCACAGTCCAGGTGTTAGTCCCCTTGAAACAACTTTTCCATCACTATTGTGGCCAGAAAGTGTCCCTGTGGGTTTTAAAATTCGCCTGCCTATTAAAGTCTATGGCGGTTCGCCCGTTCGCGAACTTTTGCAGAAGTTCGCGTTCGCCGTTCGCGAACCCAAATTTTTAGGTTCGCGAAATCACTATTGTACATCATTAGATAAATACATTAAGATAAGGTTACATAAAGAGGATTGATATTTACTATAGTACTCATATCCATTCCATTTAAATGTTTAGAACATATTCACATATGATTAATGCTAAATACATCCAATATACAGTCACAGATTATTATCCATAAAATACGAAGTAGCGTATCATGTCCGCCGCACATCGATAAATGCCGACAGCATACGCTGTCGGCATTTATCATTGCACCAGCAGTTCTTGTGAACTGCTGGTGCAATGCCGCCCCCTGCAGATTCGCAGGGGGTGTCAATCAACCCAATCATATTTGATCGGGTTGATTTCTGTCCGCTGCCTCAGAGCAGGCGGACAGGTTATTGAGCAGTGGTGATAAATGTATTCTGATTTATTCCACATATAGCTTTAGATACCAATCTGAGTTCAAGCCATGTGGTAATCTAGTGCCATGATTCTTTTTGTTTGTTTTTTGCATTTTCCATACTGTCCCAACTTTTTTGGAATTTGGGTTGTTTTTATATATGTGTGTGTATTTGTATAAGTGTGTATGTATCATAGTAGATGAGGTTGAAAAAAGACAGAAGTCAAGTTCAACCTATACAAATCTCAATATACTTACAATAAAATCTCCAGTTGAGCTTAAATTAATTGCATTAAAAAAGGTGACCCATTTAACACAAGCAATCATATCCCAAAATTCTGTTTCTACCCAGAAATGTATCTAAACCATTTTTTTTAAAGTATTTAACGAATTTGCATTTACTACCTCCTTAGGTTTGAGTTCCACAATTTGATTGCTCTTACAGTGAAAAAAAACTGTTTATGGACTTCCGTTGTGGATTCCTTTACCGGGCTACATGCTTGAAAGTGGGAGTGAGAGCACCACTTCAGCTCGTATTCGATCCTGAAGTTGCAGTCAGCCATTTGGGTCCATTAGCTAGGACCACTAGGACCACGACCCGAAAACTCTCTACCTACTGAAGCGCTCGCAAAACTCAATGTTTTTTAGACAGACGCCATCACCCTGCAAAAGCTGATAGGGAAGCAGTCACACGGTTTGGCAGAAGAGCCGCTGACACAGTACACCACACGATTCACTGTGATATCACGAAGGAGTACTCCCAGACCCCACAGTGGATTGAGTGTGAGGAGGGAGGCTTATACCCCTCTCTAAACATTCACCATTAGGGGTAGGAGTTAACATCTACTCCCAGCTGTATCTACCTGTCAGTGGGCTATCTTCCAGAGGATATAAACCTCAAGATCTGGGACAAAGTCCGGTCTCTCTATCAAAAGCAGTAAGAGGAAGAAAGTTTGGGAAAAGGGCTCTACGGAGCTGAACCTTTGGCGGTTACGCAGCAAATCAAGCTACCATAAGGACACATCCTACATTAAGATAAGACCTTGGATTATTTACTCTGCTTAAATATTACCACCGCAGAAGTCCCTTGAGGAGTACCCAGAAGAATTAAGTGTTTTTTCTCCACTTTTATGTCAAGTGGGCTGCTGATGAAGACATATAATTAGCTCCTACGCTATTTGATCTATTTCTTAAGGTCTCAAGACTGAATGTCGGTGTACAAATTAAAAGCACAGTAGGCTTAGTCATCAGACGTCCATACTATATTGTTCTGATATTCGATCCTAATACCTTTTTGGAAACCAGTGAGTGTTTAAATTATGGACTATCTGGCTCGCCTTTACTTGACAAAAGCTGCTGTTAAGGTTATCCAGAGGAAAAGATCAATCCTAGCCTTGCAGATTAAGTCCAAATTAACTTTTTAACCTGAAGATTATTGGTATATGGTTAAAAGCCTAGATCTGGACTGTTACATAATTGTGTTATACTAAATTAATCCTTTTCTCTGGGATAACAGAAGATCCAAATATGGGACTCTTTGTCTATTAGCAATGATATAATTTCTGTATTGCCTGATTAAAGGTATTGCTTTCTTCCTTGTCCTCTATATGTTTTAACTCCTGCATAAAGCGAATAAGGTTTAATGTGACAATTGTATAGATGTTAACCCCTTAGGTTGCCTCCCTCTATTTCAAAGCTATATGCAAAGGGGTAACAGTCTTGTATAAGCTACCTCACTCTGCATACCTATTTTTTACTCATTGGGAATTGTTTACCTTAAGATGCCAGCTTTATTGTAAATAAGGAAGAATATGTGTCTAAAATCATTTTTTTCTTATCTAAACTGTCTGTTATGTGAAGGTTACCACAATCTCTAACAACGCTTTATATTATCCTTATCTATAAGTGCTAGTATAGATCTTGTGACTATGTATTTTCTAAATATTTATCCTTGGTCTTGTTTAAGATATGAAGGTGTCCAGTAATTCATGGTCCCTTAATTTACTGGAAAGGTTCAAATATATTCTGCTCCAACTGTGATATAACAAGGTTACTCTAGAACAAAAAATCTCTTCTTAACTATTTAACAAGAAGAGGGAAATTAGAAAGGGGGACGTGGGAGTTTTTTTTTCTCTTTCACACACTTTTTCAGAGCTCGCTCTGTTTACACGCTATAGATGTGTTGAGTCTCTAGCTAGACTGATTAAGGCTGTTGCCTATCACATGTAGTTTAACTATCTCTGATGCTATCCCTATCTTTTATAATCTCTCACACTGGTAGTGCACCACCCTTATCTTGTAGTCTTGACCAAACACCAGATTTATGTTTTTATATATCCTGCTAAAATCAGAATTCTATATGAATCTCAGACTTAAAGGGACATTAAACCCAATTTTTTTCTTTCATGATTCAGATAGAGAATACCATTTTAAACAACTTTCTAAGGCCTAGATTTGGAGTTTGGCGGTAGATGGGCTGTTAACGCTCCGCGGGCTTTTTTCTGGCCGCACCATAAAATTAACTCTGGTATCGAGAGTTCAAAAAAATGCTGCGTTAGGCTCCAAAAAAGGAGCGTAGAGCATTTTTACCGCAAATGCAACTCTCGATACCAGAGTTGCTTACAGACGCGGCCAGCATCAAAAACGTGCTCGTGCATGATTCTCCCATAGGAAACAATGGGGCTGTTTGAGCTGAAAAAAAACCTAACACCTGCAAAAAAGCAGCGTTCAGCTCCTAACGCAGCCCCATTGTTTCCTATGGGGAAACACTTCCTACGTCTGCACCTAACACTCTAACATGTACCCCGAGTCTAAACACCCCTAACCTTACACTTATTAACCCCTAATCTGCCGCCCCCCGCTATCGCTGACCCCCTGCATTATATTATTAACCCCTAATCTTCCGCTCCGTAAACCGCCGCAACTTACATTATCCCTATGTACCCCTAATCTGCTGCCCCTAACACCGCCGACCCCTATATTATATTTATTAACCCCTAACCTGCCCCCCACAACGTCGCCGCCAGCTACTTACAATAATTAACCCCTAATCTGCAGAGCGGACCTGAGCGCTACTATAATAAAGTTATTAACCCCTAATCCGCCTCACTAACCCTATCATAAATAGTATTAACCCCTAATCTGCCCTCCCTAACATCGCCGACACCTAACTTCAATTATTAACCCCTAATCTGACGACCGGAGCTCACCGCTATTCTAATAAATGTATTAACCCCTAAAGCTAAGTCTAACCCTAACACTAACACCCCCCCTAAGTTAAATATAATTTACATCTAACGAAATTAATTAACTCTTATTAAATAAATTATTCCTATTTAAAGCTAAATACTTACCTGTAAAATAAACCCTAATATAGCTACAATATAAATTATAATTATATTGTAGCTATTTTAGGATTAATATTTATTTTACAGGCAACTTGGTAATTATTTTAACCAGGTACAATAGCTATTAAATAGTTAAGAACTATTTAATAGTTACCTAGTTAAAATAATAACAAAATTACCTGTAAAATAAATCCTAACCTAAGTTATAATTAAACCTAACACTACCCTATCAATAAATTAATTAAATAAAATACCTACAATTACCTACAATTAACCTAACACTACACTATCAATAAATAAATTAAATACAATTTCTACAAATAACTACAATTACATAAACTAACTAAAGTACAAAAAATAAAAAAGAACTAAGTTACAAAAAATAAAAAAATATTTACAAACATAAGAAAAATATTACAACAATTTTAAACTAATTACACCTACTCTAAGCCCCCTAATAAAATAACAAAGACCCCCAAAATAAAAAAATGCCCTACCCTATTCTAAATTAATAGAGTTAAAAGCTCTTTTACCTTACCAGCCCTGAACAGGGCCCTTTGCGGGGCATGCCCCAAGAAAATCAGCTCTTTTGCCTGTAAAAAAAAAACATACAATACCCCCCCCAACATTACAACCCACCACCCACATACCCTAATCTAACCCAAACCCCCCCTTAAATAAACCTAACACTAAGCCCCTGAAGATCTTCCTACCTTGTCTTCACCATCCAGGTATCACCGATCCGTCCTGGCATCCGGTGCTGAAGAGGTCCAGAAGAGGGTCCAAAGTCTTCCTCCTATCCGGCAAGAAGAGGACATCCGGACCGGCAAACATCTTCTCCAAGCGGCATCTTCGATCTTCTTCCATCCGGTGCGGAGCGGGTCCATCTTGAATCAGCCGACGCGGATCCATCCTCTTCTTCCGGCGTCTCCCGACGAATGACGGTTCCTTTAAGGGACGTCATCCAAGATGGCGTCCCTCGAATTCCGATTGGCTGATAGGATTCTATCAGCCAATCGGAATTATGGTAGGAATATTCTGATTGGCTGATGGAATCAGCCAATCAGAATCAAGTTCAATCCGATTGGCTGATCCAATCAGCCAATCAGATTGAGCTCGCATTCTATTGGCTGTTCCGATCAGCCAATAGAATGCGAGCTCAATCTGATTGGCTGATTGGATCAGCCAATCGGATTGAACTTGATTCTGATTGGCTGATTCCATCAGCCAATCAGAATATTCCTACCTTAATTCCGATTGGCTGATAGAATCCTATCAGCCAATCGGAATTCGAGGGACGCCATCTTGGATGACGTCCCTTAAAGGAACCGTCATTCGTCGGGAGACGCCGGAAGAAGAGGATGGATCCGCGTCGGCTGATTCAAGATGGACCCGCTCCGCACCGGATGGAAGAAGATCGAAGATGCCGCTTGGAGAAGATGTTTGCCGGTCCGGATGTCCTCTTCTTGCCGGATAGGAGGAAGACGTTGGACCCTCTTCTGGACCTCTTCAGCACCGGATGCCAGGACGGATCGGTGATACCTGGATGGTGAAGACAAGGTAGGAAGATCTTCAGGGGCTTAGTGTTAGGTTTATTTAAGGGGGGTTTGGGTTAGATTAGGGGTATGTGGGTGGTGGGTTGTAATGTTGGGGGGGGTATTGTATGTTTTTTTTTACAGGCAAAAGAGCTGATTTTCTTGGGGCATGCCCCGCAAAGGGCCCTGTTCAGGGCTGGTAAGGTAAAAGAGCTTTTAACTCTATTAATTTAGAATAGGGTAGGGCATTTTTTTATTTTGGGGGTCTTTGTTATTTTATTAGGGGGCTTAGAGTAGGTGTAATTAGTTTAAAATTTTGTAATATTTTTCTTATGTTTGTAAATATTTTTTTATTTTTTGTAACTTAGTTCTTTTTTATTTTTTGTACTTTAGTTAGTTTATGTAATTGTAGTTATTTGTAGAAATTGTATTTAATTTATTTATTGATAGTGTAGTGTTAGGTTAATTGTAGGTAATTGTAGGTATTTTATTTAATTAATTTATTGATAGGGTAGTGTTAGGTTTAATTATAACTTAGGTTAGGATTTATTTTACAGGTAATTTTGTTATTATTTTATCTAGGTAACTATTAAATAGTTCTTAACTATTTAATAGCTATTGTACCTGGTTAAAATAATTACCAAGTTGCCTGTAAAATAAATATTAATCCTAAAATAGCTACAATATAATTATAATTTATATTGTAGCTATATTAGGGTTTATTTTACAGGTAAGTATTTAGCTTTAAATAGGAATAATTTATTTAATAAGAGTTAATTAATTTCGTTAGATGTAAATTATATTTAACTTAGGGGGGTGTTAGTGTTAGGGTTAGACTTAGCTTTAGGGGTTAATACATTTATTAGAATAGCGATGAGCTCCGGTCGTCAGATTAGGGGTTAATAATTGAAGTTAGGTGTCGGCGATGTTAGGGAGGGCAGATTAGGGGTTAATAAATATAATATAGGGGTCGGCGGTGTTAGGGGCAGCAGATTAGGGGTACATAAGTATAACGTAGGTGGCGGCGCTTTGCGGTCGGCAGATTAGAGGTTAATTATTGTAAGTAGCTGGTGGCGACGTTGTGGGGGGAAGGTTAGGGGTTAATAAATATAATACAGGGGTCGGCGGTGTTAGGGGCAGCAGATTAGGGGTACATAAGGATAACGTAGGTGGCGGTCGGCAGATTAGGGGTTAAAAAAATTTAATCGAGTGGCGGCGATGTGGGGGGACCTCGGTTTAGGGGTACATAGGTAGTTTATGGGTGTTAGTGTACTTTAGGGTACAGTAGTTAAGAGCTTTATGAACCGGCGTTAGCCGAGAAAGCTCTTAACTCCTGCTTTTTTCCGGCGGCTGGAGTTTTGTCGTTAGAGCTCTAACGCTCACTTCAGAAACGACTCTAAATACCGGAGTTAGAAAGATCCCATTGAAAAGATAGGATACGCAATTTACGTAAGGGGATCTGCGGTATGGAAAAGTCGCGGCTGAAAAGTGAGCGTTAGACCCTTTAATCACTGACTCCAAATACCGGCGGTAGCCTAAAACCAGCGTTAGGAGCCTCTAACGCTGGTTTTCACGGCTAACGCCAAACTCTAAATCTAGCCGTAAGTTACTTTCTAACGGTTAGATTTAGAGTTTTGTCGGTAAGGACCCGCGTAGCTAACGCTGGCCTAGATTTGGAGTTTGGCGGTAGCCGTGAAAACCAGCGTTAGAGGCTCCTAACGCTGGTTTTAGGCTACCTCCGGTATTTGGAGTCACTCAAAAAAGGGTCTAACGCTCACTTTTCAGCCGCGACTTTTCCATACCGCAGATCCCCTTACGTCAATTGCGTATCCTATCTTTTCAATGGGATTTTTCTAACTCCGGTCGAGTCGTGGCTGAAGTGAGCGTTAGAAATCTAACGACAAAACTCCAGCCGCAGAAAAAAGTCAGTAGTTAAGAGCTTTCTGGGCTAACGCCGGTTCATAAAGCTCTTAACTACTGTACTCTAAAGTACACTAACACCCATAAACTACCTATTTACCCCTAAACCGAGGTCCCCCCACATCGCCGCCACTCTATTAAATTTTTTTAACCCCTAATCTGCCGACCGCCACCTACATTATACTTATGTACCCCTAATCTGCTGCTCCTAACACCGTCGACCCCTATATTATATTTATTAACCCCTAACCTGCCCCCCACAACGTCGCAGCCAGCTACCTACAATAATTAACCCCTAATCTGCCGACCGCAAAGAGCCGCCACCTACATTATAGCTATGTACCCCTAATCTGCTGCCCCTAACACCGCCGACCCCTATATTATATTTATTAACCCCTAATCTTCTCCCCTCAACGTCGCCTCCACCTGCCTACACTTATTAACCCCTAATCTGCCGAGCGGACCTGAGCGCTACTATAATAAAGTTATTAACCCCTAATCCGCCTCACTAACCCTATAATAAATAGTATTAACCCCTAATCTGCCCTCCCTAACATCGCCGACACCTAACTTCAATTATTAACCCCTAATCTGCCGACTGGAGCTCACCGCTATTCTAATAAATGTATTAACCCCTAAAGCTAAGTCTAACCCTAACACTAATACCCCCCTAAATTAAATATAATTTTAATCTAACGAAATTAATTAACTCTTATTAAATAAATTATTCCTATTTAAAGATAAATACTTACCTGTAAAATAAACCCTAATATAGCTACAATATAAATTATAATTATATTATAGCTATTTTAGGATTTATATTTATTTTACAGGTAACTTTGTAATTATTTTAACCAGGTACAATAGCTATTAAATAGTTAAGAACTATTTAATAGCTAAAATAGTTAAAATAATTACAAATATACCTGTAAAATAAAACACTACACTATCAATAAATTAATTAAATAAAATACCTATAATTATCTACAATAAAACCTAACACTACACTATCAATAAATAAATTAAATACAATTCCTACAAATAAATACAATGAAATAAACTAACTAAAGTACAAAAAATAAAAAAGAACTAAGTTACAAAAAAGAAAAAAATATTTACAAACATAAGGAAAATCTTACAACAATTTTAAACTAATTACACCTACTCTAAGCCCCCTAATAAAATAACAAAGCCCCCCAAAATAAAAAATGCCCTACCCTATTCTAAATTACTAAAGTTCAAAGCTCTTTTACCTTACCAGCACTGAACAGGCCCCTTTGGGGGGCATGCCCCAAGAAGTTCAGCTCTTTTGCCTGTAAAAAAAAACATAAAATACCCCCCCAACATTACAACCCACCACCCACATACCCCTAATCTAACCCAAACCCCCCTTAAATAAACCTAACACTAAGCCCCTGAAGATCATCCTACCTTGTCTTCACCATACCAGGTTCACCGATCCGTCCTAGCTCCAAAATCTTCATCCAACCCAAGCGGGGGCTGGCGATCCATCATCCGGCGGCTGAAGAGGTCCAGAAGAGGCTCCAAAGTCTTCATCCTATCCGGGAAGAAGAGTAGATCCGGACCGGCAACCATCATCTTCCAAGCGGCATCTTCTATCTTCATCCGATGAGGACCGGCTCCATCCTGATGACCTCCACCGCGGACCCATCTTCATCCGGCGACGTCCAACTGAAGAATGACGGTTCCTTTAAGGGACGTCATCCAAGATGGCGTCCCTCGAATTCCGATTGGCTGATAGGATTCTATCAGCCAATCGGAATTAAGGTAGGAATATTCTGATTGGCTGATGGAATTAGCCAATCAGAATCAAGATCAATCCGATTGGCTGATTAATACATTTATTAGAATAGCGGTGAGCTCCAGTCGGCAGATTAGGGGTTAATAATTGAAGTTAGGTGTCGGCGATGTTAGGGAGGGCAGATTAGGGGTTAATACTATTTATTATAGGGTTAGTGAGGCGGATTAGGGGTTAATAACTTTATTATAGTAGCGCTCAGGTCCGGTCGGCAGATTAGGGGTTAATAAGTGTAGGCAGGTGGAGGCGACGTTGTGGGGGGCAGATTAGGGATTAATAAATATAATATAGGTGTCGGCAGTGTTAGGGGCAGCAGATTAGGGGTACATAGGGATAATGTAAGTAGCGGCGGTTTACGGAGCGGCAGATTAGGGGTTAAAAATAATATACAGGGGTCAGCGATAGTGGGGGCGGCAGAATAGGGGTTAATAAGTGTAAGGTTAGGGGTGTTTAGACTCGGGGTACATGTTAGAGTGTTAGGTGCAGACGTAGGAAGTGTTTCCCCATAGCGGTGCGGCCAGAAAAAAGCCAGCCGGCTAGATTTAGAGTTTTGTCGGTAAGGACCCGCTTAGCTAACGCTGGCTTTTTTCTGGCCGCACCATAAAAATAACTCTGGTATTGAGAGTCCACAGAAAGGCTCCGTTAGGCTCCAAAAAAGGAGCGTAGAGCATATTTAACGCAACTGCAACTCTCGATACCAGAGTTGCTTACGGACGCGACCAGCCTCAAAAACGTGCTCGTGCACGATTCCCCCATAGGAAACAATGGGGCTGTTTGAGCTGAAAAAAAACCTAACACCTGCAAAAAAGCCGCGTTCAGCTCCTAACGCAGCCCCATTGTTTGCTATGGGGAAACACTTCCTACGTCTGCACCTAACACTCTAACATGTACCCCGAGTCTAAACAGAATATTAACCCCTATTCTGCCGCCCCCGCTATCGCTGACCCCTGTATATTATTTTTAACCCCTAATCTGCCGCTCCGTAAACCGCCGCTACTTACATTATCCCTATGTACACCTAATCTGCTGCCCCTAACACCGCCGACACCTAATATTATATTTATTAACCCCTAATCTGCCCCCCACAACGTCGCCTCCACCTGCCTACACTTATTAACTCCTAATCTGCCGACCGGACCTGAGCGCTACTATAATAAAGTTATTAACCCCTAATCCGCCTCACTAACCCTATAATAAATAGTATTAACCCCTAATCTGCCCTCCCTAACATCGCCGACACCTAACTTCAATTATTAACCCCTAATCTGCCGACTGGAGCTCACCGCTATTCTAATAAATGTATTAACCCCTAAAGCTAAGTCTAACCCTAACACTAACACCCCCCTAAGTTAAATATAATTTACATCTAACGAAATTAATTATCTCTTATTAAATAAAATATTCCTATTTAAAGCTAAATACTTACCTGTAAAATAAATCCTAATATAGCTACAATATAAATTATAATTATATTATAGCTATTTTAGGATTTATATTTATTTTACAGGTAACTTTGTATTTATTTTAACCAGGTACAATAGCTATTACATAGTTAAGAACTATTTAATAGCTAAAATAGTTAAAATAATTACAAGTTTACCTGTAAAATAAATCCTAACCTAAGTTACAATTAAACCTAAAACTACACTATCATTAAATTAATTAAATAAAATATCTACAATTACCTACAATTAAACCTAACACTACACTATCAATGCATTAATTAAATACAATATCTACAAATAACTACAATGAAATAAACTAACTAAAGTACAAAAAATAAAAAAGAACTAAGTTACAAAAAATAAAAAAATATTTACAAACATAAGGAAAATCTTACAACAATTTTAAACTAATTACACCTACTCTAAGCCCCCTAATAAAATAACAAAGCCCCCCAAAATAAAAAATGCCCTACCCTATTCTAAATTACTAAAGTTCAAAGCTCTTTTACCTTACCAGCCCTGAACAGGGCCCCTTTGCGGGGCATGCCCCAAAGAATTCAGCTCTTTGCCTGTAAAAAAAAACCATACAATACCCCCCCCAACATTACAACCCACCACCCACATACCCCTAATCTAACCCAAACCCCCCTTAAATAAACCTAACACTAAGCCTACCTTGTCTTCACCATACCAGGTTCACCGATCCGTCCTGGCTCCAAAATCTTCATCCAACCCAAGCGGGGGCTGGCGATCCATCATCCGGCGGCTGAAGAGGTCCAGAAGAGGCTCCAAAGTCTTCATCCTATCCGGGAAGAAGAGTAGATCCGGACTGGCAACCATCATCTTCCAAGTGGCATCTTCTATCTTCATCCGATGAGGACCGGCTCAATCCTGAAGACCTCCACCGCGGACCCATCTTCATCCGGCGACGTCCAACTGAAGAATGACGGTTCCTTTAAGGGACGTCATCCAAGATGGCGTCCCTCGAATTCCGATTGGCTGATAGGATTCTATCAGCCAATCGGAATTAAGGTAGGAATATTCTGATTGGCTAATGGAATCAGCCAATCAGAATCAAGTTCAATCCGATTGGCTGATCCAATCAGCCAATCAGATTGAGCTCGCATTCTATTGGCTGTTCCGATCAGCAAAGGGCCCTGTTCAGGGCTGGTAAGGTAAAAGAGCTTTGAACTTTAGTAATTTAGAATAGGGTAGGGCATTTTTTATTTTGGGGGGCTTTGTTATTTTATTAGGGGGCTTAGAGTAGGTGTAATTAGTTTAAAATTGTTGTAAGATTTTCCTTGTTTGTAAATATTTTTTTCTTTTTTGTAACTTAGTTCTTTTTTATTTTTTGTACTTTAGTTAGTTTATTTCATTGTATTTATTTTTAGGAATTGTATTTAATTTATTTATTGATAGTGTAGTGTTAGGTGTAATTGTAGATAATTATAGGTATTTTATTTAATTAATTTATTGATAGTGTAGTGTTAGGTTTAATTGTAACTTAGGTTAGGATTTATTTTACAGGTATATTTGTAATTATTTTAACTATTTTAGCTATTAAATAGTTCTTAACTATTTAATAGCTATTGTACCTGGTTAAAATAATTACAAAGTTACCTGTAAAATAAATATAAATCCTAAAATAGCTATAATATAATTATAATTTATATTGTAGCTATATTAGGATTTATTTTACAGGTAAGTATTTATCTTTAAATATGAATAATTTATTTAATAAGAGTTAATTAATTTCGTTAGATTAAAATTATATTTAATTTAGGGGTTATTAGTGTTAGGGTTAGACTTAGCTTTAGGGGTTAATACATTTATTAGAATAGCGGTGAGCTCCAGTCGGCAGATTAGGGGTTAATAATTTAAGTTAGGTGTCGGCGATGTTAGGGATAGGGTTAGTGAGGCGGATTAGGGGTTAATAACTTTATTATAGTAGCGCTCAGGTCCGCTCGGCAGATTAGGGGTTAATAAGTGTAGGCAGGTGGAGGCAACGTTGAGGGGGGCAGATTAGGGGTTAATAAATATAATATAGGGGTCGGCGGTGTTAGGGGCAGCAGATTAGGGGTACATAGCTATAATGTAGGTGGCGGCTCTTTGCGGTCGGCAGATTAGGGGTTAATTATTGTAGGTAGCTGGCTGCGACGTTGTGGGGGGCAGGTTAGGGGTTAATAAATATAATATAGGGGTCGGCGGTGTTAGGGGCAGCAGATTAGGGGTACATAAGGATAACGTAGGTGGCGGTCGGCAGATTAGGGGTTAAAAAAAATTAATAGAGTGGCGGCGATGTGGGGGGACCTCGGTTTAGAGGTACATAGGTAGTTTATGGGTGTTAGTGTACATTAGAGCACAGTAGTTAAGAGCTTTATGAACCGGCGTTAGCCCAGAAAGCTCTTAACTACTGACTTTTTTCTGCGGCTGGAGTTTTGTCGTTAGAATTCTAACGCTCACTTCAGACACGACTCTAAATACCGGAGTTAGAAAAATCCCATTGAAAAGATAGGATACGCAATTGACATAAGGGGATCTGCGGTATGGAAAAGTCGCGGCTGAAAAGTGAGCGTTAGACCCTTTTTTGAGTGACTCCAAATACCGGAGGTAGCCTAAAACCAGCGTTAGGAGCCTCTAACGCTGGTTTTCACGGCTACCGCCAAACTCCAAATCTAGCCCATGTTACTTCTATTAACTAATTTGCTTCATTCTCTTGATATTCTTTCCTAAAAAGCATATCTAGATAGGCTCAGTAGCTTCTGGTTGGTTGCTGCACATTTTTTCCTCATGTGATTGGCTCACCCATGTGCATTGCTATTTCATTAACAAATGATATCTACGGAATGAAGTAAATATAATAATAGAAGTAAATAGGAATATTGTTTAAAATTGTATGCTCTACCTGAATCATGAAAGAAAAATGTTGGGTTTAATGTCCCTTTAACACTGTATAATGTTGATGACTTGAAAGAATTTGTTGACAAAGTTGACTACTCGATCATAAGGCTGCAATGTATAATAATGGTTCGAGGGTCAGTCTATGTGATTTTATTATTATTTTTCTCCCCTCTCTCGCCCCCATACCTTTTTTTTGCATCTTCTTTCTAAGATCTTAGGATGACAGATTTAATTAGTTTTGTATCTTAGAATGTGGGGGGTGGGGGGTGGATAATATCTTCAATATTAAAGGAAGAAAATTATACATTATATTAAAAAATTCTCCCTGGATATAGCATTTGTTTAGGAAACCCACTTAAAGAATCTTGAAATTAATAAACTGGGTTGGATTGGTGAGTTAGTTGCTTCAGATGCTATAATTAGATAAAGGGGGTGGCTTTTTTCTTTAATAAAAATTTGGAATATTCTATCATTTCACAAGATGTTGATAAAGAAGGGCGATATGTAATCTTAGAAATTGAATGCTACGATACACGTCTTGATCTCTGTAATATATATGCTCCAAACGATTTTCAGCCAGCCTTTGGGCAGGATTATATGCTAAACTCATCAATATGTCTGACTATAAGATTATAATTGAGAGAGACTTTAATGCAGTATTTAATCCATTTTTAGACTGTCTTAAAACTAAAAATCTGCATAGATAAAGTAAAGAATCTATTCTAGTCAAATTCTCCAAAACGTTAAAATTAAAAGATGTCTGGAGACTACAAAATCCTGACGTCAGATCATTCACCTGTAAATCCAAAACCTTTCACTCCTTTTCTAGAATAGATATGTTCTTGATTAGTGAAGTCCTTTTGGGCACAGAAATCAAAGATGAGATTAACAATATTTTAATTTCTGATCATGCCTTTATAACACTCTCTCGGCTAGATTACGAGTTTTGCGGTAAGAGCGACTCGGTGCTAACTTTTAAGTTTTTTCCACCACTCACCTCCCTATAGCACTGCTATTACAGGTTTTCATAAGCCCAGCGTTAGCAGGCAATATTGCAGCGTTGAGCAAAATTGAGCTCCATACCGCACTCAAATACCAGCGCTGCTTTGATCTGGTTTTACGTGCTCGTGCATGATTTCCCCATAGACATCAATGGGGAGAGCCGGCTAAAAAAAAAGCCTATCACCTGCAATAAAGGAGCGTAATGTCGCCGCCACGTACCTACACTTATTAACCCCTAATCTGATGCCCCTAACATCGCCTCCACCTACATTACACTTATTAACCCTTAAACTGCCGCCCCAACGTCGCCGCCACTATACTAAAGTTATTAACCCCTAAACCTAACCCTAAGTCTAAGTCTAACCCTAACACCCACTAACTTTAATATAATTAAAATAAATCTAAATAAAAATTACTATCATTAACTAAATAATTCCTATTTAAAACTAAATACTTACCTATAAAATAAACCCTAAATTTGCTACAATATAACTAATAGTTACATTGTAGCTAGCTTAGGTTTTATTTTTATTTCATAGGCAAGTTTGTATTTATTTTAACTAGGTAGATTAGTTAGTAAATAGTTATTAACTATTTACTAGCTACCTAGCTAAAATAAATACAAATTTACCTGTAAAATAAAACCTAACCTGAGTTACACTGACACCTAACCTTACACTACAATTAAATAAATTACATTAATAAATACAATTAACTAAATTACAAAATTTAGTTAATTGTCCTATTGGCATTAGCCAATAGGCGTTTTCAGCTTTAATTCCGATTGGCTGATAGAATTCTATCAGCCAATCGGAATTCAAGGGACGCCATCTTGGATGACGTCATTTTAAGGAGAATTCATTCTTGAAGAGCCGTCGTCAGAAGAGGATGCTCCGCGCCGGATGTCTTGAAGATGGAGCCGCTCCGCGTCGGAAGGATGAAGAAAGAAGATGCCGTCTGGATGAAGACTTCTGCACGTCTGGAGGGCCACTTCTTGCCGCTTGGATGAAGACTTCTCCCGGCTTTGTTGAGGATGGATGTCCGGTCTTCAAAAACTGTAAGTGGATCTTAGGTTTTTTTAAGGGTTTATTGGGTGTGATTTATTTTTAGCTTAGGGTTTGGCCAGAAAAAGAGCTAAATGCCCTTTTAAGGGCAATGCCCCTACAAATGCCCTTTTCAGGGCAATGGGGAGCTTAGGTTTTTTAGATAGGATTTTATTTGGGGGGTTTGGGTGTGTGGGTGGTGGGTTTTACTGTTGGGGGGTTGTTTGTATTATTTTTTTTACAGGTAAAAGAGCTGATTTATTTGGGTTAATGCCCCGCAAAAGGCCCTTTTAAGGGCCATTGGTAGTTTATTGTAGGGTTTTTTTATTTTGGGGGGCTTTTTTATTTTGATAGGGCTATTAGATTAGGTGTAATTAGTTTAAATATTTGATAATTTCTTTTTTATTTTGTGTAATTTAGTGTTCTTTTATTTTTTGTAATTTAGTTAATTGTATTTAATTAATTTAATTTATTTAATTGTAGTGTAAGGTTAGCTGTTAGTGTAACTCAGGTTAGGTTTTATTTTACAGGTAAATTTGCATTTATTTTAGCTAGGTAGCTAGTAAATAGTTAATAACTATTTACTAATTAGTCTACCTAGTTAAAATAAATACAAACTTGCCTGGGAAATAAAAATAAAACCTAAGCTAGCTACAATGTAACTATTAGTTATATTGTAGCTAGCTTAGGGTTTATTTTATAGGTAAGTATTTAGTTCTAAATAGGAATTATTTAGCTAATGATAGTAATTTTTATTTAGATTTATTTTAATTAAATTAAAGTTAGGGGTGTTAGGGTTAGACTTAGGGTTAGGGGTTAATAACTTTAGTATAGTGGCGGCGATGTTAGGGAAAGCAGATTAGAGGTTAATAACAGTAATGTAGGTTGCGGCGATGTTAGGGACAGCAGATTAGGGGTTAATAATATTTAACTAGTGTTTACGATGCAGGAATGCAGCATTTTTTGGGTTAATATGTTTAATATAGTGGCGGCGATGTCCAGAGAGGCAGATTAGGGGTTAATAATTTTATTTTAGTGTTTGCAATGCGGGAGGGCCTCGGTTTAGGGGTTATAGGTAGTTTATGGGTGTTAGTGTACTTTTTAGCACTTTAGTTATGAGTTTTATGTTACGGCTTTGTAACATAAAAGCCATAACTACTGACTTTCAGTTTACGGTATGGATCTTGACGGTATAGGCTGTACCGCTCACTTTTTGGCCTCCCCGGCAAACTCATAATACCAACGCTGTGGAAATCCCATTGAAAAAGGACTTTTTGAAAGCTGCGGTAGTTACGTTGCGTTACAGCCAAAAAAGTGTGGCGGGACAGATATACCTGCAAGACTCGTAATACCAGCGGTAGTGAAAAAGAGCCATAGCGATGCTTTTTCACTCATACCGCAAAACTCGTAATCTAGCCGTCTATTTTTAATTCTTGCCAAAAAAAAACAAATTGGAAAATGTTTCTTCCCCTCATTTCTTTACTCTGATATAAAATTGAGAAATTGGCTATCACATAACTGGAGGGAATTTTAAAACTATAATAAAGAGTATATTTCTAAACCAGAGATTTTTTGGGAATCGGCAAAAGCCTATTTAATTAAGAGGACTAATTAAGGCCTATATGATAAAAAGAAAGAAAACTTTAGGGAAAAGAGAGCTACAATTAGCTAATCAACTCCAGAATAGATATGTAGAATATATCGCAAACACAGATAAAAAGCATTGGTTAGCCTACATGAAAGCAAAGGAGGAAAGAAAATTGTTTTTAAATCAACAATCTCTTCAATCTAGTCGGAAAAATAAAGCAATATACAATAGACATGGTCCAAAAGCTGCAAAATTCCTCGCAAACATCGCGAAATCCAGAAAAAAATATAATTTTATCAGTACAATAACAGTCTAAGGTAAAAAATAGCTCCCCCTCAGATATATTGAGTAAATTTCATGAATATTATCAAAAACTATATTCAGCAGATCCAATTGACTCTCAATCTAGAGAACATTTTTGGCAGAAAATCACATTACCAAAAATTTCCACAGAACAATCTGCCCTGATTAATAAAGAAATAGCTCCCGAGGAAATTACCAAAGCCATACATACTTTAGCTAATGGTAAAGATCCTGGTCCGGACCAGATTCCTTCAGAATTTTATAAAATTCTGGAGAATGAAATTCACCCCTCTCTGGAGAATCTTTATAATACCTATTTTTTGCCCGATTTTAAACCCTCCAATTACTTTTCTGCTTCAAACGTGGTTCTAATTTTAAAAATGATAAAAACTTTGAGTCATTAGACTCTTACCGTCCCATATCTTTATTAAATATTGACTATAAGATCCTTGCAAATATCATAGCAAATAGATTGAAAACTATGCTAGGAGATATTATACACCCTGATCAATCCGTCTTTATGCAAGGGAGAACAGCTACAAAAAACATTAGAACAGCTATGTTACTAATTGAACACCTTTATTCTCAGTCTAAACAGCCTTCTAAACTAACTAAAGATCTTGCTCTCATTACTATAGACTCTGAGAAGGCTTTGAATCCATCTCTTGGGACCATTTATTTAACTCTCTGTATAGGTTTGGATTCCCACGCCAATTTCAAAAATTCATCCAAACTATTTATTTAGACCCCATCTCCTTTTTGAGTATTAACATAACTTTATATCCTAGCATAACTTTACACAAAGGAACAAGACAGGCCCTCTTTCCCCCTTATTATTCAATATAGCTCTCAAACCTTTTGCAGTGATATGTAGAAGGGAACTGGAAGGGTTTAAAATCGGCAAAAGACAATTTATACTTTCTCTCTATGCAGATGATATTCTCTTTTATTCAACTAATACTAAGAGAAATATCTCACACCTTCTTAGTATAATATCTGAGTATAGCGTCTTCTCTGGTTATAGGATTAATCTTAAAAAATCTGAGATTTTGTGGAATAACAAACAAAAAGATAGTTGTCTAAAAAACCTTTTATTTATGCTGAAAATAAGATAAAATATTTAAGATTATATTAACTAAAAATCCACACGAATTGTACCATAGTAACTTTCCACGCTTATGGCAGAAATGTAATATGACCCCTGGGCCAATCTTCCCTTGACACTCTCTGCTAAGATGACCCTGATGAAAATGGTATTATTTCCTAAGATATTATTTCTATTACAAAACATCCTGGTCTTTGCAAAGATATTCAAGCTTTTAACTCTCAATGCTCTCAGTTTCTCTGGGGGAAACACAAAGCTCATATCTCAATAGCTAATCTTTCACACCCTAAAAATATTGGAGTCTTGCATTCCTAACATCAGATATTATAACTGGGCATGTCTAGCCAAGACGGCTCTAGATTGGCTCTCAGTGGCTAATTATAATACTTATGGTGTTAAGGAAGAGGCTTTGGTCTCACCCTTAACCTTATAGGCCTTATTACATAAGAATAATGTACATTTTTATAAAGGACAAATTCCTAAATTCACGATATACAATATCATTTTGGCATGGAATAAAATATGTAGGCTTTTGCAAATTAATAATCTTTTTTCTAAACATCTTCCAATCGGCGAGATTACGAGTCTTGCGTTAGCCTTAAAAAGCAGCGTTGAGGGTTCCCAACACTGCTTTTTAATGCCTGCTGGTATTACGAGTCAGGCAGGAAAGGGTCTACCGCTCACTTTTTTCCGTGATTTTAGCTTACCGCAAATCCCCTTACGCCAATTGCGTATCCTATCTTTTTAATGGGATTTTCCTAACGCCGGTATTACGATCGCCTGAAAAAGTGAGCGGTAGACCCTCTCCTGTCAAGATTCCTACTGCATTTAAAAGTCAGTAGTTAAGAGTTTTATAGGCTAACGCCGGAACATAAAACTCTTAACTAAAGTGCTAAAAGTACACTAACACCCATAAACTACCTATACACCCCTAAACCGAGACCCCCCCATATCGCAAACACTTAACTAAAATGATTAACCCCTAATCTGCCGACCAGACATCGCCGCCACTTTAATAAATATATTAACCCTTAAACCGCCGCACTCCTGCCTCGCAAACACTAGTTAAATTTTATTAACCTCTAATCTGCCGTCCCTAACATTGCCGACACCTATCTACATTTATTAACCCATAATCTGCCAACCCCAACGTCGCCGCTACTATATTAAATTTATTAACCCCTAAACCTAAGTCTAACCCTAAGTCTAACCCCCCAATTTAAATATAATTTAAATTAAACTAAATAAATTTAGCATAATCAAATAAATTAATCCTATTTAAAACTAAATACTTACCGATAAAATAAACCCTAAGAAAGCTACAATATAACTAATAGTTACATTGTAGCTAGCTTAGGATTTATATTTATTTTACAGGCAACTTTGTATTTATTTTAACTAGGTACAATAGTTATTAAATAGCTATTAACTATTTAATAACTACCTAGCTAAAATAAGTACAAAATGACCTGTAAAATAAACCCTAACCTAAGTTACAATTACACCTAACACTACACTATAATTAAACTAATTACCTAAACTACCTACAATTAATTACAATTAAATTAAATAAACTAAATTACGGAGAAAAAAAAACACTAAATTACAGAAAAAATGTTTACAAGAATTTTAAACTAATTACACCTAATCTAATCCCCCTAATAAAATAAAAAAGCCCCCCAAAATAATAAAATTCCCTACCCTATACTAAATTACAAATAGCCCTTAAAAGGGCCTTTTGCGGGGCATTGCCCCAAAGTAATCAGCTCTTTCACCTGTAAAAATAAATACAATACCCCCCAACATTAAAACCCACCACCCACACGCCCAACCCTACTCTAAAACCCACCCAATCCCCCCTTAAAAAACCTAACACTACCCCCTTGAAGATCACCTTACCTTGAGCCGTCGTCACCCAGCCGGGCACAAGTGGTCCTCCAGAGGGTCCGAAATCTTCATCCTATCCGGCCAGAAGAGGACATCCAGACCAGCAGAAGGCTTCATCCAGGCGGCATCTTCTATCTTCATCCTTCCGGAGCGGAGCGGGTCCATCTTCAAGACATCTGACGCGGAGCATCCTCTTCATCTGACGGCCGACGACTGAATGACTGGTCATTTAAATGACGTCATCCAAGATGGCGTCCCTTGAATTCCAATTGGCTGATAGAATCCTATCAGCCAATCAGAATTAAGGTAGGAAAAATCCTATTGGCTGATCCGATGGCCAACGACTGAATGACTGGTCCTTTAAATGATGCCGTCTGGATGAAGCCTTCTGCCGGTGTGGATGTCCTCTTCTGGCCGGATAGGATGAAGACTTTGGACCCTCTAGAGGATCACTTGTGCCCGGCTGGGTGAAGACGGCTCAAGGTAGGGTGATCTTCAAGGGGGTAGTGTTAGGTTTTTTTTAAGGGGGGATTGGGTGGGTTTTAGAGTAGGGTTGGGTGTGTGGGTGGTGGGTTTTAATGTTGGGGGGGTATTGTATTTTTTCTACAGGTGAATGAGCTGATTACTTTGGGGCAATGCCCCGCAAAAGGCCCTTTTAAGGGCTATTTGTAATTTAGTAGGGAATTTTATTATGTTGGGGGGATTTTTTATTTTATTAAGGGGATAGATTAGGTGTAATTAGTTTAAAAATTCTTGTAATTTTTTTTTTCCTGTAATTTAGTGTTTGGTTTTTTTCGTAATTTAGTTTATTTAATTTAATTGTAATTAATTGTAGGTAGTTTAGGTAATTAGTTTAATTATAGTGTAGTGTTAGGTGTAATTGTAACTTAGGTTAGGGTTTATTTTACAGGTCATTTTGTACTTATTTTAGCTAGGTAGTTATTAAATAGTTAATAACTATTTAATAACTATTGTACCTAGTTAAAATAAATACAAACTTGCCTGTAAAATAAAAATAAACCCTTTGCTAGCTACAATGTAACTATTAGTTATATTGTAGCTAGCTTAGGGTTTATTTTATCGGTAAGTATTTAGTTTTAAATAGGATTAATTTATTTAATTATGTTAAATTTTTTTCATTTAATTTAAATTATATTTAAGTTGGGGGGGTTAGACTTAGGGTTAGACTTAGGTTTAGGGGTTAATAAATTTAATATAGTAGCGGCGACGTTGGGGTTGGAAGATTAGGGGTTAATAAATTTAATATAGTTGCAGCGACATGGTGGGGGGGCAGATTAGGGGTTAATAAATATAATGTAGGTGTCAGCGATGTTGGGGGCAGTAGATTAGGGGTTCATAAGTATAATGTAGGTGGCGGCGGTGTCCAGAGCAGCAGATTAGGGGTTAATAAGTGTAATATTAGGGGTGTTTAGATTCGGGGGTTCATGTTAGGGTGTTAGGTGTAGACATAACTTTTATTTCCCCATAGGAAACAATGGGGCTGCGTTACGAGCTGAACGCTGCTTTTTTGCAGGTGTTAGTTTTTTTTTTTTCAGCCAGCTCAGTCCCATTGTTTCCTATGGGGAAATCGTGCACGAGCACGTTTAGACAGCTTACCGCTACCGTAAGCAACGCTAGTATTGAGGTGAGATGTGGAGCTAAATTTTGCTTAACATTCACTTTTCTGAGGCTAACGCCGGCTTGCAGAAAACTCGTAATACCAGCGTTGGCTTAAAGGGCCATGAAACCCACATTTTTTCTTTCATGATTTAGAAAGAGCATGCAATTTTAAACGTCTTTCTAATTTACTTCTATTATCTAATTTGTTTTATTCTCTTGATATTCTTTGCTGAAAAGCATATCTAGATATGCTCAGTAGCTGCTGATTGGTTGCTGCACATAGAAGCCTCATGTGATTGGCTCACCATGTGCATTGCTATTTCTTCAATTAAGGATATTTTAAAAATGAAGCAAAATAAATAATAGAAGTAAATTGTAATGTTGTTTAAATTTGTATTCTCTATCTGAATCATTAAAGAAAGATTTTGGGTTTAGTGGCCCTTTAAGTGAGCGGTAAGAAAAAAAGGCTTGTTAGCACCGCACAGCCTTACCAACAAAAACTCGTAATATAGCTGAATAAGAGGTAATCCAGATTTTGTATCTGGATCCTATTATTATATATTTAAATTGTGGGCCCAAAAAGTCCTAACAAATGTGATTCAATTATTTGATCCACAGACCAAAATTTTTAAAACCTATGCTAATCTTACTTTAGAATTTGGTTTAAATGTAAAACATGTTTATGCATATCTCCAAATCCAACATTTTGTTAGATCCTAAAAAATTGCACAACTTAATAAATGTGATGTTGGTGATTTGGAATCTGTAATCAGATGCTATTGCGCGGGGATCCATTCTATTTCTATGATGTATGGCTTATTGACAGCTCACAATGCCAAAGACTGGCCGCTCTATTTTCTGTTTAGTCAAAAGAGGTACCAGATTTAGATCTTGTTAGTTTCAACCGTAGCTTTACATTGGTCGCCAAATATACTAAATCTTTATCCGCGAGAGAATTGCATGTTAAGCTGATTAATAGAGCCTATCTTATCCCGAATCAAATGGCTAAATGGAATTCAGCTGAACCTAAATATTGTTCTAGGTGCCATGCTTTCAGTTCAAATTTGCTGCATGCTTTCTGGCTCTGTCCTAAAATTCAAAAATTCTGGTCCCGAATTGAATTTTGACTAAATTAATTGACCCTAATGTTAAATTATGCACCTCTTATGTTTTCTTCCTAGTTGATCACAAGATGTTCCATAACAAGCAGCTAATCAATACCGGGAATTTCGTATCAAGATCCATGATATTAAACACCTGGAACAATAAAGGATCACCTGGGTTAAGGGCCTTTATTAAAAATATGCATTTCCAAAGGATTATAGACCAACACGATCCCTTGATATATTCAGAGAATAAGATGTATGCATTTTTATCTAAATGGGCTGTAGTAATTTATGTCCAGAAAATCTAACTCCTTTATAAATTTCGGCACTCCCGCACATTCCTAGAATTCAATCAGAATCCAATCCTCTACTATGGCGACAAGTTTTTTATTGAGGTTTTTTTTTGCTTGTTTTTTCCCCTTGTTTTTTGTTTCTGTTTTATTTTGTTTTTCTTTTTGTTTGTCTGTCTTAGTTATATTTCAGCTGGAAAATTCCAACAATAATATGAGTTGTCACAAACTAATACAAGTTTTTCCTTTCATGATAAGACTCTGTATTTATTATTACTTTGTTTCTTTCTAACCGCTATATAACAAATTATTATGAATTATTTGACTATGAACAATGTCATTATGTAGATTTGTATTATTGTTGAAAAATAAATATTATTAGTTTTGTGGCCCTTCTCTGAACGTTTTGTAAGTCTGCAATGTCTTTTTTTGAGATTGGTCCCCAGAACTGCACTCCATACTCAACATGAAGTCTTACGAGGGATTTATATAGTGACAGAATTATTCTTTCCTCCCTTGCATCAATGCCTAGTATCTTATTAGCCTTAGAAGCTGCAGCCCTACAGTGTGCACCGATCTTTAGCTTGTTGTCTATTAATACTCCCAAATTTCTTTCCTCCTCTGTTTTGCTAAGTCTAGTCTCATTTAAATAATAGGTTGGCTGCTTATTTTTACTTCCAAAATGTAGAACCTTGCATATTCTCATATCACAAAAACACCACAACTGGGTGCCCTCATCAGAGAGAATCTTACTTAAAAACCTAACTCTTGTAAAAATAGGAATAAGAGCCTCTGCTATTGTCTCTGCCATTATATTAGACAATGCCATAGCTTCCAGGTACTGGGCAGCATAATCTACCAGTGCAAGTATCTACCTTTCCCCTTATGGCTGGGCTTTGCCAAAAGACCAACAATGACTATTGGAATGGCTTACCTACTATGGGAAGGGGCTAAAGAGGAGCCCTGGAGTAGTTGCCACACCGCCCAACCTGCTGGTACATGTCATAAGTGCAGCAAAAGTCTCTTTGGTCACCCAGGCCAAAAAAAATCCTGTAGCTATTGGGCTTTGGAGCGCCAAAATCCCAGATGCCAAATGCCAACTGCACTTCCCATGGTCTTTTTCTGTCAGGGTCTCCCTGTATAGTTATATTACACTTGGCATCCCAATCAGGTTAAAACTATTTCTTATATCTTCTTAAATCAATAATGTGTACATACAGGTAACAGAATAAAGCCAAAAGTGTTTTGTGCCTACAAGGCCCTTAATCATTGACACATTACTTCCAATAAGGGCTAACAATGAATAACTCATTGTGTGAAAACACTCCCTGCTGTTACATTAACCCTATAAATACCACAGGATAGTAAGGAAACAAGTGGATTTTCCACTCCTTGTTTAACCCCTTAGGATGTTTTGTATCTAATTAAAAAATCCAATACACTTCTCTCTTGTCTAATATATTTGACCTATTTCTTCTTCTCAAAGGTCTCTTTACATACTCAATACCTTGAAATCAAAAAGATGGTTTACTTCCTTAAATGTCTATGTTCAAAATGTCTAGAAATAACTGTATTTGATTCTGTGTTTTCTATATCCCTGAGATGCTCCAAAATCCTATCTTTTAGGTGTCTTGTTGTGCGCCCTACATATTGGACAATTCTTTCAACTTCTACTTACACATCTATACAAGCCTATCATACTAACCATATACTCCTACATTTAGTTTTCAACAAAAAAAACATTATTATGAAAACAAAGCAAGGTCAAGAGGCTACAGTGGGCCAGAAAACATAAGTATTGGTCAGAGGTTTAAAGTGTTATTTACGAATGAATCAAAGTTTGAGCTTTCTGGAGGGAAGCGTAGGCAGTACGTCCACCAGGTTGGCGAGTGCATGACAAGTCAATGAATAGTACTAAAAGTTAAGCACGGATGGTGATATTTTAGAAGATCTTGTACAAATCAAGGGACGTTTGGATAAGAAAAGTTATCACCGCATTCTACAAAGTCATGTCATTCAATGTGGAAAAAGAATTGCAGGTCCCGGTATTGTTTTTCAGCTGGACAATGATCCTTAATACATTTCTAAATTGTGTCAAAATGACATTGCAAGCAAAGAAAAGCAAAAAGTGTTAACCAATATGAATTGACCCCCTCAGTCACCTGACCTGAATCCAATTGAACTTCTGTGGGATGAGTTATACAGAAATGTGGCCAATTAACTAACAGCAACTGTGGGGGTACTTGCAAGTGTGCAGAGTCAAATTCCAGTTCATAGGCTGAAAAAGCTGATGGAAAGAATGCCTAAAGTATGTGCTGCAATCCCGAAGGCTAAAGGAGGACACTTCGAAGCATCCAAACTTGGGGAAAAAATTGTAAATTAATGTTTTGTTTTTGCTTTGCTTAACACATGTTCTTTTGTTCCAGAATAAAACTGTTTAGCCTTAGTTAATCATTTACAACTTGTGTCATCAATTAATTTCCTATCTCTCCAAAGGTGATTGAAAACTTTTGACAGGTACTGTATATTTAATCGTTATCAACTCCCCTTTGGGGATATCCTTAATAGTATGGATTGGATTATATAATGAAGCCGTCAAAATGTTGTTACCTGACATAGGTTTACGAAAATTGGATATAATTACACTTTGTTGACTAGGATCAACTTCCAGGTTGACAACCAAAAAGTTAAACTTCTCTTTTTCAATTGTACACTGAAATGTAATACTCCGTACGTTAGAATTGATATAACAACAAAACTAGTTTGTATCATTGATTGTTCCTTCTAAATAAACACCAAATCATCAATATATTGAGTATTGAATTAAATTTTATCTCTGAAGGGAATATCCTCGCCAAAAAATGTGGCATAGTTCCCACCACCCTATAAAGAGGTTAGCATAAGAGGGGGCAAACTTTGCTCCCATAGATGTGCCACATCTCTGGAGAAAATACTTCCCATCAAGTATAAAATAATTATGGGTTAACAAACATTCAACAGCACCCAGCAAAAACTCATAATCAGTAAATATGTAAGAAAACAGTACATAGATTTCCACCCTAAATTATATTGGGTGTATGAACAGAAGCTACAACCACTGAAATACAACATTATACTTATAAAAAAAGATAACACTGCATTCTACAAAGTCATGCCATTCCATGTATCACTATGTTAAAACCCTTTGCCTGCCTTTTTTTTTTCTAACACCTGAGGCCTCATATTTTTGAGTCCTTATATCTTTTTTTTGCAATATTTTTTAGAAATAATTTTTATTAAATTGTGTTATTATGAGTGTAACTGTATTTTGTAATGTATTTTTTAATGTGCTTTGTGAGACAGCTCTGAGGATGCGCTAACCCGACGAGCATTAACTTGAACTGCGCTCAAGAAATCGCATTTACTTTCAACTTGTAATACCAGCGCAATTTAAAATGAGTGCAAACAAATGCGAAAACCCGATATTGCTTGCGCCCAAATATTAGCACTCCATTTGTAATCTGGCAGTTCTATTTTATTTACTAAGTCCTTAGTATCCTGCAAATAGCTAAACAGATTAACCACTATAGGTTGTAAAAAGTATTCCACATATTCAGAATGATTTACTCCCAAAAAGCCAATCCCTGCTACTATACGGTGGTCCAATGGATTCAATAAATCCTTATGAATATTGGGTAAATAATGAAATATGGGGACTACAACACCATCCTTCGGAACAAACTTAAACACAGTCTCAATAATTACACCAGTATGCAATGCTGTATCCAACTCCAGTCTCTTATACAACATAGTGGGATCACCATTCAGCATTACATAAGTATTTTCATCTGAAACCTGTCTCCAGAGACCCTGTACTGCAGTTCATCCTTCCATACTATGCGGTCAAGTTTAGTCGGGTTGTCTCAAGCTCTGCCCTAAGTCTATACTGTCTGAGTGTCTAGTTTTTACCTACTTCACTATGGATGTCGGCTGGGGGTCCCATGTTAGGGTAGCATCTAGGGGTGGGGAACCAGACTGACCCTGAAGACTTAACGGGGAGTCTGGCTCTGTCTTGTGTTGGGGGTTGAACATTGTCTGGCATCTTAGCTCTGTGTCACCACCTGGACACTCGGGGTGGTACACTGGCTGGTCATCTCATCCGGATCGTTGGCCAACAAAACATTGGAAGTATTTTAGACATCACCCCAACCCTCCATCTTTCCTTGCTCAAGCCTCAATCCAAGAAAACATAGCCAACAGGATTTAAAAGTCTTTTGCATCCAGCCACCTTTAGGGACACTTTCTATGAGGTGTACATGCCTCCAGGAATAATTTCCTGGTGTTCCATAGACACGGTAGCCCCAGAGTCTCTAAGTATGTGTGCCAGGCAATGAGAGCACTACATTTACAGGTTGCCCTGTGACAGCATGATCACCAACTCATATGCCCACCCTACTCTCAGCCCGATCTCCCATGTAACGGCCTGCTGACCAATCTACTAAAGGGGCAGAGAGCCCTGTGGGTCACTCTGCAGATGACACATCTCTCTCAATCCTGTGCTCATCATATAGCCTAAAACTTTGACTGAGATCTTCTTTGTGGAGGCAAGGTTACTCAATTCCTTTGTCTCTTGCCAGTGTCTGCAGGGTAGCAATTGCACAACTCTGCTGGACTGTCTAGGATGATCCCTGAATAGCCAGAACATATTGGTTGGTTTGGATCTTCAAGAGATAAGATCCCATCACTGCAGATCAAATGTGACAAACAACTAATTTCACACATCAACGTAAATTAGACACATTTAAACCTGAAAAAAATTGCAATAGCACTAGACATATAGAGGGGGGTTGCTCAATTTGAATTATTTAAATTATAGTAAGTTATATATTCTGAGTTAGAGTGCTTGTGCAAAAGAACTAATTGCAAAGTTAAAGTCAAGAAAATTTCCCAAAGGGGAATTCTAGACTGGAAAGAAGGCACTTTTATAGCACTTCTGGGACCCCTTAAATAGAAAACATCATACTTAAAAAAGCATAAGGGTTGGAGTGGGTAAAAAATAAAACAACTTTTATTGTGATATACGTTGAATAAAATACTTGTGTGTGTGTATTTGTATTAAAATCACAAAGAAACTCGAAATTGCATAAATTCAATACCTATTAGAGTATTGGTTATACCATTGTGGAAAAGAATCGTCACTAAGTAAACAATAGTAGGAGACTGGCTACCTGGATATTGAAGATTTGCAACATTGGCTTAGAAATTGGAATTCTGTCAGATTATTACTTGGAAAAGTAAATAGTGATGTAAGTTGGTGTGCCCCAATGGTCTGACTGTTCTTGAAAAATTATATATGTATGGTATTTTTTCAACGAATTGGACACTTGTATCAATTGTGTTTCATATGTATTTGGAAAATACTGTGGTGTGCTAATATGTCTCTATTCTGGGTATAGCACAAGTTGGTCTAAATATCTTTATATAAGGATGTAGTCACAATATTGTGTCAGTTAGTGTGCTCATCTGGTTTGATTGGACTTACTGAGTTGATTATATTATCTTGTCACTTTAAATTTTTATTGTATTTCAGCTTAGCCCATATAATTATAGTTGTTATAAACTTTATACTGGGGTTAGGATATATGTTGTGATTATTGTTTTTTGCAAAACTTTATTCACAGTTTTGATGTATTAATATTTCCAACCGGTCTGATTCAATATTTTGAGTCTGTTAGTCCATAAAATGTTTTCTTGACCATAGTTGGTACATAGTGTTTTATTTTTGTACTACTTGTATCATATATTCTAACCTTTCTTGTCTTGCGGCTAGATTTAGAGTTTTGTCGGTAATGACCCGCATAGCTAACGCGTGCTTTTTTTCCCCCGCACCTTTTAAATACTGCTGGTATTGAGAGTTCACAGAAGGGCTGCGTTAGGCTCCAAAAAGGGAGCGTACAGGCATATTTACCGCCACTGCAACTCTCAATACCAGCGGTGCTTACGGACGCGGCCAACTTCAAAAACGTGCTCGTGCACGATTCCCCCATAGGAAACAATGGGGCCGTTTGAGCTGGAAAAAAACCCTAACACCTGCAAAAAAGCAGTGTTCAGCTCCTAACGCAGCCCCATTGTTTCCTATGGGGAAACACTTCCTAAGTCTGCACCTAACACCCTAACATGTACCCCGAGTCTAAACACCCCTAACCTTACACTTATTAACCCCTAATCTGCCGCCCCCACTATCGCTGACCCCTGCATTACACAATTAACCCCTAATCTGCCGCTCCTTACACCGCCGCAACCTACATTATACCTATGTACCCCTAATCTGCTGCCCCTAACACCGCCGACCCCCTATATTATATTTATTAACCCCTAATCTGCCGCCCCCCAACGTCGCCTCCACCTACCTACAATTATTAACCCCTAATCTGCCGACCGGACCTCACCGCTACTATAATAAAGTTATTAACCCCTAATCCGCCTCACTCCCCGCCTCAATAACCCTATAATAAATAGTATTAACCCCTAATCTGCCCTCCCTAGCATCACCGACACCTAACTTCAAGTATTAACCCCTAATCTGCCGACCGGACCTCACCGCTACTCTATTAAATTTATTAACCCCTAAAGCTAAGTCTAAGACTAACACTAACACCCCCCCTAAGTTAAATATAATTTAAATCTAACAAAATAAATTAACTCTTATTAAATAAATGAATCCTATTTAAAGCTTAATACTTACTTGTAAAATAAACCCTAATATAGCTACAATATAAATAATAATTATATTGTAGCTATTTTAGGATTAATATTTATTTTACAGGCAACTTTGTATTTATTTTAACCAGGTACAGTAGCTATTAAATAGTTAAGAACTATTTAATAGTTACCTAGTTAAAATAATTACAAAATTACCTGTAAAATAAATCCTAACCTAAGTTACAATTAAACCTAACACTACACTATCAATAAATTAATTAAATACAATACCTACAAATAAATACAATGAAATAAACTAACTAAAGTACAAATAACACTACACTATCAATAAATCAATTAACTAAATTACCTACAATTATCTATAATTAAACCTAACACTACACTATAAATAAATTAATTAAATACAAATAAATACACTAACTAAAGTACAAAAAATAAAAAAAGAACTAAGTTACAAAAAATAAAAAAAGAACTAAGTTACAAAAAATAAAAAAATAATAATTGGCTGATCGGAACAGCCAATAGAATGCAAGCTCAATCTGATTGGCTGATTGGATCAGCCAATCGGATTGAACTTGAATCTGATTGGCTGATTCCATCAGCCTATCAGAATTTTCCTACCTTAATAGAATCCTATCATCCAATTCTAATTCGAGGGATGCCATCTTGGATGACGTCCCTTAAAGGAACCTTCATTCTGTGTTAGGACGTCGGAAGAAGAGGATGGATCCGCGCCGGAGGTCTTGAAGATGGAGCCGCTCGTCATCGGATGGAAGAAGATAGAAGATGCCGCTTGGATGAAGATGTCTACGGTCCGGATCTCATCTTCTGCCCGGATAGGATGAAGACTTCTGCCCGATGATGGACCTCTTCAGCCACCGCTTGGATCAAGACTTCAGCCCGATGATGGACGTCTTCAGCCCCCGCTTGGGCTTGGATGAAGACTTCGGAGGCTCTTCTGGACCGATCGGTGATACCCGGCGTGGTGAAGATAAGGTAGGAAGATCTTCAGGGGCTTAGTGTTAGGTTTATTTAAGGGGGGTTTGGGTTAGATTAGGGGTATGTGGGTGGTGGGTTGTAATGAATTTTTTGGGCCTTTTAAGGGCTGGTAAGGTAAAAAAGCTTTTCTATTTTTATTGTAGAATAGGGTAGGGCATTTTTTTATTTTGGGGAGCTTTGTTATTTTATTAGGGGGCTTAGAGTAGGTGTAATTAGCTTAAAATTGTTGTAATATTTTTATAATGTTTGTAAATATTTTTTATTTTTTGTAACAGTTCTTTTTTTATTTTTTGTAACTTAGTTCTTTTTTTATTTTTTGTACTTTAGTTAGTGTATTTATTTGTATTTAATTAATTTATTTATAGTGTAGTGTTAGGTTTAATTGTAGATAATTGTAGGTAATTTATTTAACTAATTTATTGATAGTGTAGTGTTAGGTTTAATTGTAACTTAGGATAGGATTTATTTTACAGGTAATTTTGTAATTATTTTAACTAGGTAACTATTAAATAGTTCTTAACTATTTAATAGCTATTGTACCTGTTTAAAATAAATACAAAGTTGCCTGTAAAATAAATATTAATCCTAAAATAGCTACAAAATAATTATTATTTATATTGTAGCTATATTAGGGTTTATTTTACAGGTAAGTATTAAGCTTTAAATAGCATTCATTTATTTAATAAGAGTTAATTTATTTCGTTAGATTTAAATTATATTTAACTTAGGGGGGTGTTAGTGTTAGACTTAGCTTTAGGGGTTAATACATTTATTAGAGTAGCGGTGAGGTCCGGTCGGCAAATTAGGGGTTAATACTTGAAGTTACCTATACTAACACACATTTTCAACCTCTCCCTGAGCACTGGTACATTTCCCTCATCAATGAAACATGCACTGGTCACACCTATCCTCAAAAAACCTTCCCTTGATCCTACCTCCCCATCCAACTACCGCCCAATTTCCCTCCTCCCTCTTGCTTCAAAGCTTCTCGAAAAACTAGTATATGCACGCCTATCCCATTTCCTTACGTTAAACTCCCTTCTTGACCCGCTGCAATCTGGATTTCGTCCCTATCACTCCACAGAGACAGCTATTGTTAAGGTCACCAACGACCTACTTACAGCTAAATCAAAAGGCCACTTCTCTCTGCTTATCCTCCTTGATCTGTCCGCAGCCTTTGACACTGTCGACCACCCTCTTCTGCTCCAAACCCTCCAATCCTTCGGCATCTGTGACACAGCCCTTTCGTGGCTCTCTTCCTATCTGTCAAACCGTACCTTCAGTGTAGCCTTCTCTGGTGCCTCCTCTGCCCCGTCACCTCTTTCTGTCGGAGTACCGCAAGGCTCTGTCCTCGGTCCCCTTCTCTTCTCAATCTATACGTCATCACTAGGTTCCCTAATTAAGTCCCACGGATTCCAATATCATTTGTATGCCGATGACACCCAAATCTACTGCTCTGCACCAGAACTATCTCCTTCCTTGCTAACCCGTGTCACTAACTGTCTTTCTCACATCTCTTCCTGGATGTCCTCTCACTACCTCAAGCTAAATCTCTCCAAAACTGAGCTCCTCATTTTCCCCCCTTCTTCCAAAATCTCCACCCCCAATATCTCTATAACTGTCAACAACTCCATCATTACCCCTACCCCGCACGCCCGGTGTCTCGGGGTCACATTCGACTCAGATCTTTCCTTCACTCCTCACATTCAGTCATTGGCTAAAGCCTGCCGCTTTCACCTTAAAAACATCTCTAAAATTAGACACTTCCTTACACAAGACACAACTAAGATTTTAATCCACTCTCTCATTCTTTCCCGCCTTGATTACTGCAACTCTGTCCTCTCTGGTCTCCCCACCTGCCGCCTAGCTCCTTTACAATCCATAATGAATGCCTCTGCCAGACTCATCTTCCTTACACGTCGCTCTTCATCTGCTGCGCCTCTCTGCCAATCCCTTCACTGGCTTCCTCTTGCCTCTAGGATCAAACACAAAACCCTCACTCTGACATACAAAGCCCTCAACTGCACTGCTCCCCCCTACATCTCAGACCTTGTCTCCAGATACTCTCCCTCCCGTCCCCTTCGCTCTGCTCATGACCTCCTACTCTCCTCCTCTCTTGTCACCTCATCACACTCCCGTTTACAGGACTTCTCCAGACTGGCTCCCATCTTGTGGAACTCTCTGCCTCGCTCCATAAGACTCTCTTCTAGTTTTAAAAGCTTCAAGTGCTCCCTAAAGACTCTACTGTTCAGGGACGCATACAACCTACGCTAACCTTTCCTAATACCAGTTCCTCTCCTCCACTGCAATCCCCTGAACCCTCTTAGCATGTAAGCCTAAGAGTCCAGCTGTTTGTAGATCACCTTCTTAAGAGCTGACTACAACAGTGCAACTCTTGGCAGGCCCTCTACCATATAATTGTTTTGTTGTACTCCCCCTTTGTTTATAGCGCTGCGGAATCTGTTGGCGCTCTACAAATAACCGATAATAGTTAGGTGTCGATGATGTTATGGAGGGCAGATTAGGGGTTAATACTATTTATTATAGGGTTATTGAGGCGGGAGTGAGGCGGATTAGGGGTTAATAACTTTATTATAGTAGCGGTGAGGTCCGGCCGGCAGATTAGGGGTTAATAATTGTAGGCAGGTGGAGGCGATGTTGGGGGTGGCAGATTAGGGGTTAATAAATATAATATAGGGGTTGGCGGTGTTAGGGGCAGCAGATTAGTGGTACATAGGGATAACGTAGGTGGCGGCGGTGTGTGGTCGGCAGATTAGGGGTTAAAAAAAATTATTAGAGTGGCGGCGATGTGGGGGGACCTCGGTTTAGGGGTAAATAGGTAGTTTATGGGTGTTAGTGTACAGTAGAGCACAGTAGTTAAGAGCTTTATGAACCGGCGTTAGCCCAGAAAGCTCTTAACTCCTGGCTTTTTGCTGCGGCTTGAGTTTTGTCGTTAGAGTTCTAACGCTCACTTCAGCCAAGACTCTAAATACCGGTGTTAGAAAGATCACATTGAAAAGATAGGATACGCAATTGACTTAAGGGGATCTGCGGTATGGAAAAGTTGCGGCTGCAAAGTGAGCGTTAGACCCTTTCCTGACTGACTCTAAATACCAACGGTAGCCCAAAACCAGCGTTAGGAGCCCCTAATGCTGGTTTTGACGGCTAACGCCAAACTCTAAATCTAGGCGTTGGTTAGTTAGGGCTCCATTTATCAATCATTTGGGGAATTCTCCTTTCTGTTCTCCTATCAGTTCTTCACAGCTCTCCTTAGGAGAGGAGCACATGTGCGCCCATATTTATCATAAAAAAGTTGTTTTTTCTCCATGGGAGAGCTGAGGAGAGCTGGGGAGAACTAATGATAAATTTCTCCAGTCGGATTAGTATCTTCTCCTTATTTATCACTAAAAATAAGCAACTATTCTCCATGTCTATCATATATAAGCCAATAGAAATCTTTATACAGCCTTCCTAGTAGCTTTGTTAACGCCCCTCTTCAGCAAACTTTCATATAAGAAAATAGATCTACATTTTCATTGTTTTTGTGCTTCAATTTTAGTGCTTTTTTATATCTTATTTTTATGCCCCAATAAATATCATTTTTGTGCTCTGTTATATATTATTTTGGTGCTCCATTATATATATTTTTTTTTACTCCATCATAAATTATTATTGCACTCCAATAACCATTATTATTGTGCTTAGATAATTTTTGCACCTTGTAGAGCCCTTTTTTTTGTGTGTAACTGTTTCTACAACTGGTAGAGAATAGATTTCTAATGCTGTTCTCCACATTAACTATGGAGAACTTTAAGGTAGGAACTTGCAGGAGAACTTTCAGTTCTCCACAGGAGAATATAAATGATACATTTGTAACTAGGAGAATTATGAGGAGAACTATATGAAATACGACCAAAAAGATCTAATTTGAACCCTTTTTTTGGAGAACATGTTCTCCAAGGAGAGTTAGAACAGAGTAGGAGAATTTTACAGTCGAACTTGCCCAATTTTAGGAGTATTTTTGAATGATAAATAGGAGAATTATTTCTCATGAGAACTTTTAGGAGAAAATATAGGAGAATTGGAATGATAAATAGAGCCCTTAGTGGTAATTACAGTATATGCAAGTCTGGTATCTTAGTGGAATATTTCTACAATATTACCCCATTTTGTATAGTTCTAAGTACAAACATATTGTGAAAATATAAGTGCCAATTGGTTAACTGATGTTATAATTATAAATGCTGCTTACCAGCAGTCATCAGACAGGAATTACCCTGCTTTTATACTTATTCAAGCATCAGTATTTATTGAACCCTTTTTCAGTATTCTTTAAGCTGTGGAGAAATGCTCATGCTTTCCCCTACTTTGGCTTTCACAGGTTATTTGTTCAAAGCTAATTGTTAACAGCTGACACAATTATTGATTTCTATGAATACTTCAACATTTAGCTTCAATTCTTGTAACTATATTCGTGAGCCACAGATTACAGGGTTTGCCTTGAACAGTTTGCAGAGATTCAGTCGCGTTACTATACAGCTAAGGAAATGTACATTAAATTTAAAGGAAAAAGCATTCCCACAAATAAATATGAAAGTCACTTGTACATACTGTTCCTTGTGGAATTGACGGATATAGAAGTAGTGCCAAAAAGAGGCTTTAGTAAATATATTTAGATAACCTATGAAAATTCTATGGCCTAGATTTAGAGTTTTGTCTGTAAAGACCTGCGGTGCTAACGCTGCTTTTTTTCCCAGCGCACCCTTAAGACAACGTTGGTATTTAGAGTTGTCTGAATGGCTGCGTTAGCCTCAGAAAAGGGAGCGTAGAGCATAATTTAGCTCCACTTCTACCCTCAATACCAGTGTTGCTTACGGTAGCGGTAAGCTGGAAAAACATGCTCGTGCACGATATCCCCATAGGGAACAATGGGGCTGAGCTGGCTAAAAAAAAACTAACACCTGCAAAAAAGCAGCGTTCAGCTCCTAACGCAGCCGCATTGTTTCCTATGGGGAAACACTTTCTAAGTCTACACCTAACACCCTAACACGAACCCCGAGTCTAAACATCCCTAACCTTACACTTATTAACCCCTAACCTGCCGTCCCCGCTATCGCTGACACCTGCATTTTATTATTAACCCCTAATCTGCCGCTCCGGACACCGCCACAACCTACATTATACCTATGTACCCCTAATCTGCTGCCCATAACACAGCCGACCCCTATATTTTATTTATTACCCCATAATCTGCCCCCCCAATGTCGCTGCCACCTACCTACACTTATTAACCCCTAATCTGCCTCTTGTATGTTATCAATATATGTGCTCTAACTGTAATTTAATACTAACGGCATAGCGAACCTCTGAATATCGCTGTATTATCAGCTACCCCTAATGGTCCTATACATAAGAGTGCTGTCATCTCCTATTTTCGTATTACATATCTTTGTATTCTGTATACTAACACCACGCCTAATCCCATTAAGTCTATATTCTTTAAACTTAGATTTTTCACTTATTGTATATACTAAATGTATCTACACAAATTGATTCACCCACATATTCTTCTTTGTATGAGCTTTATTCACACATCCTTGTATGCCATTGGTTAAAGCTGTACCTCTTTAGATGTCTAACCTTTTTTAAGATCGCCCAGTTTATTAGTACCATTTTGGATACATTTGGATACTTGTTGGGGAACATATTCTTCCTCAGTTTCACTTTGACACTGTAAATTGATACATTGACACACTGTCACATATATATCGTAACGATTTCCGATATCCAAATATAAGAGTGTCTCCTTCTTCGTTCTTTTATGATACCCTTTAAAGGACCAGTCAACACAGTAGATTTACATAATCAACAAATGCAAGATAACAAGACAATGCAATAGGACTTAGTCTGAACTTCAAATGAGTAGTAGATTTTTTTTCTGACAATTTTTAAAGTTATGTCTTTTTTCCACTCCCCCTGTACCATGTGACAGCCATCAGCCAATCACAAGTGCATACACGTACCATGTGACAGCCATCAGCCATTCACAAATGCATACACACTTATTCTTGCACATGCTCAGTAGGAGCTGGTGACTCAAAAAGTTTAAATATAAAAAGACTGTGCACATTTAGTTAAAGGAAGTAAATTGGAAAGCTGTTTAAAATGGCTGCTCTATCTGAATAATGAAAGTTTCATTTTGATTGAGTGTCCCTTTAACACTATTATCTTGGGGTAATAGCTTACTTCTTTTACACACAGAGCTTTTTAATCACAAACATATATTCCTAACTTAGCCTTTTTTATGTATTCTCTAACAGCTGATTAACAAATCAGCTTTGTAGATAAAAGCTTGATTTCTAGAACAGCAGCCGCTCCTATTCTGAGTTCTCAACCAACTTTATAGGACAAAATCTGGTTGTTTTAGAATTGAATCTTGCAATTGTATTTTTTTTGTATACACTATATCTGTTAATTTACCAATTGTTGTTTTTAATTCTTTATGTGTTTTTAAATCAAATAGATTTATAGATTAACTTTTAAAGCAATTTTTTTTTTTTCGAGTTATCATTATTTCTTTAAACATATGAATTAGACTCTTATGTTTTTTCTTTTGGCTTTATTATTTGCTGAATGAAAAGAATATTTAGAGAGATATAGAATAGATATATCCTAATGGTTTTGTCTATGCACTTATTAAGATTGCTAAATATATAGGCTGTATTTTTATTATTCCATCTACACACTCATACGCCTAGATTTAGAGTTTGGCGTTAGCCGTCAAAAGCAGCGTTAAGGGGTGCTTTTTACCGCCCGCTGGTATTTAGAGTCAGCCAGGAAAGGGTCTACCGCTCACTTTCATTCCGCGACTCGAGGCTACCGCAGATCCCCTTACGTCAATTGCGTATACTATCTTTTCAATGGGATTTGCCTAATGCTGGTATTTCGAGTCTTGGAAGAAGTGAGTGGTAGACCCTCTACCGACAAGACTCCTACCGCCAAAAAAAGTCATTAGTTAAGAGCTTTATGGGCTAACGCCGGAACATAAAGCTCCTAACTACTGTGCTATAAAGTACACTAACACCAATAAACTACCTATGTACCCCTAAACCGAGGCCCCCCCACATCGCAAACCCTCTAATAACATTTTTTAACCCCTAATCTGCAGACCGGACACCGCCGCCACCTACATTATAGCTATGAACCCCTAATCTGCTGCCCCTAACATCGCCGACACCTACATTATATTTATTAACCCCTAATCTGCCCCCCCCAACGTCGCAGCTACCTAACTACAATTATTAACCCCTAATCTGCCGACCGGACATCGCCCCACTATAATAAATGTATTAACCCCTAAACTGCCGCACTCCTGCCTCACAAACACTATAATAAATTTGATTAACCCCTAATCTGCCCTCCCTAACATCGCCACCACCTACCTACAATTATTAACCCCTAATCTGCCGTCCCCAATGTCGCTGCTACTATAATAAAGTTATTAACCCCTAAACCTAAGTCTAACCCTAACCCTAACACCCCCTAACATAAATATAATTTAAATAAAACGAAATAATATTCCTATAATTAAATAAATTAATCCTATTTAAAACTAAATACTTACCTAGAAAATAAACCATAAGATAGCTACAATATAACTAATAATTACATTGTAGCTATTTTAGGATTTATATTTATTTTACAGGCAACTTTGTATTTATTTTAACTAGGTACAATAGCTATTAAATAGTTAATAACTATTTAATAGCTACCTAGTTAAAATAATTACAAAATTATCTGTGAAATAAATCCTAACCTAAGTTACAATTAAACCTACCACTACACTATCATTAAATTAATTAAATAAATTAACTACAATTAGCTACAATTAAATTTAATAAAATAAACTAAACTATAGTACAAAAAAAAAGCAAACACTAAATTACAGAAAAAAAATAATTACAAGAAGTTTAAACTAATTACACCTAATCTAAGCCCCCTAATAAAATAATAAAGCCCCCCAAAATAAAAAAAATGCCCTACCCTATTCTAAATTACAAAGTTATCAGCTCCTTTACCAGCCCTTAAAAGGGCTTTTTGCGGGGCATTGCCCCAAAGTAATCAGCTCTTTTACCTGTAAAAAAAAATACAGCCCCCCCAAACATTAAAACCCACCACCCACATACCCCTACTCTAACCCACCAAAACCCCCCTTAAAAAAACCTAACACTAACCCCCTGAAGATCTCCCTACCTTGAGTCGTCTTCACCCAACCGGGCTGAAATCTTCATCCAAGGTGCGCAGAAGAGGTCCTTCATCCGGTAGAAGTCTTCATCCAGGCAGCGTCTTCATTCTTCATCCATCCGGAGCGGAGCCATCTTCCAAGGAGCCAACGCGGAGCCATCCTCTTCATCCGGAGTCATCCGATTGGTTGTTCCGATCAGCCAATAGAATGCAAGCTCAATCTGATTGGCTGATCGGATCAGCCAATCGGATTGAACTTGAATCTGATTGGCTGATGGAATCAGCCAATCAGAATTTTCCTACCTTAATTCCGATTGGCTGATAGAATCCTATCAGCCAATCGGAATTCGAGGGACGCCATCTTGGATGACGTCCCTTAAAGGAACCTTCATTCGTCGTCTAGTCATCAGAAGAAGAGGATGGATCCACGCCGGAGGTCTTCAAGATGGAGCCGCTCGTCATCGGATGGAAGAACATAGAAGATGCGGCTTGGATGAAGATGTTTGCCGGTCCGGATCTACTCTTCTGCCCGGATAGGATGAAGACTTCTGCCCGAAGATGGAATTCTTTAGTGGCCGCTTGGATCAAGACTTCAGCCGGAGGATGGACGTCACTCTTCAGCCCCCACTTGGGCTTGGATGAAGACTTTGGAGGCTCTTCTGGACCGATCGGGACCCGGTGTGGTGAAGACAAGGTAGGGAGATCTTCAGGGGATTAGTGTTAGGTTTTTTAAGGGGGGTTTGGGTTAGATTAGGGGTATGTGGGTGGTGGGTTGTAATGTTGGGGGGGTATTGTATTTTTTTTTTTACAGGCAGAAGAGCTGAATTCTTTGGGGCATGCCCCGCAAAGGGCTGGTAAGGTAAAAGAGCTTTTCTATTTTAATTTTAGAATAGGGTAGGGCATTTTTTTTATTTTGGGGGGCTTTGTTATTTTATTAGGGGGCTTAGAGTAGGTGTAATTAGTTTAAAATTGTTGTAATATTTTTCTAATGTTTGTAAATATTTTTTTATTTTTTGTAACTTAATTCTTTTTTATTTTTTGTACTTTAGTTAGTTTATTTAATTGTATTTATTTGTAGGTATTGTATTTAATTAATTTATTGATAGTGTAGTGTTAGGTTTAATTGTAACTTAGGTTAGGTAATTTTGTAATTATTTTAACTAGGTAGCTATTAAATAGTTATTAACTTTTTAATAGCTATTGTACCTGGTTAAAATAATTACAAAGTTGCCTGTAAAATAAATATTAATCCTAAAATAGCTACAATATAATTATAATTTATATTGTAGCTATATTAGGGTTTATTTTACAGGTAAGTATTTAGCTTTAAATAGGAATAATTTATTTAATAAGAGTTAATTTATTTTGTTAGATTTAAATTATATTTAACTTAGGGGGGTGTTAGTGTTAGGGTTAGAATTAGCTTTAGGGGTTAAAAAATTTATTAGAGTAGCGGTGAGGTTCCGGTCGGCAGATTAGGGGTTAATACTTGAAGTTAGGTGTCGGCGATGTTAGGGAGGGCAGATTAGGGGTTAATACTATTTATTATAGGGTTATTGAGGCGGGAGTGAGGCGGATTAGGGGTTAATACATTTATTATAGTGGCGGTGAGGTCCGGTCGGCAGATTAGGGGTTAATAATTGTAGGTAGGTGGAGACGACGTTGGGGGCGGCAGATTAGGGGTTAATAAATATAATATAGGGGTCGGCGGTGTTAGGGGCAGCAGATTAGGGGTACATAGGGATAACGTAGCTGGCGGCGGTGTGCGGTCGGCAGATTAGGGGTTAAAAAATTTTAATAGAGTGGCGGCGATGTGGGGGGGCCTCGGTTTAGGGGTACATAGGTAGTTTATGGGTGTTAGTGTACTTTAGAGCACAGTAGTTAAGAGCTTTATGAACCGGCGTTAGCCCAGAAAGCTCTTAACTACTGACTTTTTTCTGCGGCTGGAGTTTTGTCGTTAGATTTCTAACGCTCACTTCAGCAAAGACTCTAAATACCGGCGTTAGAAAGATCCCATTGAAAAGATAGGATACGCAAATGGCATAGTGGGATCTGCGGTATTGAAAAGTCGCGGCTGCAAAGTGAGCGTTAGACCCTTTCCTGACTGACTCTAAATACCAGCGGTAGCCCAAAACCAGCGTTAGGAGCCTCTAACGCTGGTTTTGACGGCTAACGCCAAACTCTAAATCTAGCCGTAAGTAATCTAATAGGGTTTCAACAGTCAGTTAATGTTACGCTGAAAACGCTGTCTTCAAATTCAAGGAGGAAAGCGCTTTGTTAAGTATTAGGTCAGAATTGCTTATATTAGGGGTTTTAAATCTACGTTTAAAAGCCAACTCTGAGTTACAATATATTTGCATCCATTATTAAATTAAGCTTCATCGGTTATGTAATTCGAGTTTTGATGCTCTAAAAACTAACTGGGTATTAAAGAATACCCTACCTTAACATGTGAATAGAATGTGATTTCGGCTTTTTCAAAAGGTGTAAATTAGACACAGCCTGTGGACTCTCCAATAAGTGTGTTATCTGCGTCCACTGGTCCTTGTCTACTCACTTGTCCAACTAACAAGTGTACTTTAGGGTATCTAAATGCTTTCTCTTGACCAAGACAGTGGTCACTAGCGGTGGCCTGAGAGATTAAGCAGCAGTCTGTGAGAATAGAAGCAGGGCAGTCTTTACAAAGACTTAACTTGCTGGAGACTCAAGCAATATAACTGTAAAAGAAAGATATCCTAAGACAGACACTAAATCCCATATTCCATGAACTCAACATGAGTCTAAATTGTGAAATCAGAACATATACTTTATTGAACACCACACACAAATATTTATACAGAACCGATCTCGTTATCCCAGTTCATATGCACCAATAACCAGTAAATAAATACAACCCCAACCCATCACTCTCTGACAGAGTGAAATTCCCAAAATGTTCTTTTCATGGGAGATAATGATTGACTTACGTTGTCAGGTACCAGAGAGTCTGTTAATAAGGTCATTAATCCAGCAATAAATATTGCCCCTAACAGTTGACTAAGCATACATCTGCAGTAAAGTCCTCTGAAAAGCAGTATCTCATTGATGCTTTAACTTCCCCCAGTATACAGAACATTCCACAAAATATTACTTTAATAAAACTTTATACTTTGCTCAATATAAAGCTTCTCCTCTCTCCCTCCTGTATGACCTTGAGGGACTATGGAATCTTCATTTTATGAAAGCGGGATCATTTGTTTCCTTAGGATGCATGTGATCACTACAAGAAAGGGGGGAGAGCAAAATAGAGGGGGAGAGAGCAAAAGAGAGGGGGGGAGAAAGAACAAAAGAGAAGGGAAGAGAGACAGCAAAATAGAGGGGGAGAGAGAGAGCAAAAGAGAGGGGGGAGCGAGGGAGCAAAAGAGAGGGAGGAGAGAGGGAGCAAAAGAGAGGGGGGAGAGAGAGCAAAAGAGAGGGGGAGAGTGCAAATGAGAGGGGAGAGAGAGAGCAAAAGAGGGGGAATAAAGATAGAAAAAGAGAGGAGGAGAGAGCAAAAGAGAGAGCAAAAGAGAGGGGGGAGAGAGCAAAAGAGAGGGGAAAAGATAACAATAGCAAAAAAAGAGGGGGGAGAGAGAGCAAAAGAGAAGGGAGAAAGAGAGCAAAAGAGAGGGAGAGAGAAAGCAAAAGAGAAAAGTAAGAGAAAGAGCAAACGAGAGGGGGGAGAGAGAGCAAAAGAGAGGGGGAGAGAGAGCAAAAGAGAGGGGGGAGATAGCAAACGAGAGGGGGAGAGAGAGAGCAAAAGTGTGGGGGAGAGAGCAAAAGAGGGGGGAGAGAAAGAGATAGCAAAAGGAGGGGGGAGAGAGCAAAAGATAGGGGGGAGAGAGAGAGCAAAATAGAGGGGGAAGAGAGAGCAAAAGAGAGGGGGGGAGTGAGAGAGATAGCAAAAGAGAGGGGGAGAGAAAGAGCAAAAGAGAGGGGGAGAGAGAGCAAAAGAGAGGCGAGAGAGAGCAAAAGAGAGGGGGAGAGAGAGCAAAAGAGGGGGGGAGAGAGCAAAATAGAGGGGCAGAGAAAGAACAAAACAGAGGGGGAGGAGAGAGCAAAAGAGAGGGGAGAGAGAGCAAAAGAGAGGGAGGAGAGAGAGCAAAAGAGAGGGGGGAGAGAGAGAGAGCAAAGGATAGGGGGGAGAAAGTAAGAGCAAAAGAGAGGGAGAAGAGAGAGCAAAAAAAGGGGGGGAGATTAAAAGAGATGGGGGAGAGAGAGCAAAAAGAGGGGGAGAAAGAACAAAAGAGAGGGGGAGAGCAAAAGAGAGGGTGAGAGAGAGAGTAAAAAAAGGGGGGAGAAAGAGAGCAAAAGAGAGGGGGGAAAGAGAGCAAAAGAGAGAGGGAGAGGGCACAAAAGAGAGAGGGGGAGAGAGCAAAAGATATGGGGGAGAGAGAGAGCAAAGGAGAGGGAGGAGGGAAAGAGCAAAAGAGAGGGGGAGAGAGCAAAAGAGAGGGGGTGAGAGAGAGCAAATGAGAGGTGGAGAGAGAGAGCAAAAGAGAGGGGGAGGGAGAGCAAAATAGAGGGGGAGAGAGAGTAAAAGAGAAAGGGGAGAGAGAGAGCAAAAGAGAGGGAGAGAGCAAAAGAGAGGGAGAGAGAGCTAAAGAGAGGGGGAGAGAGAGAGCAAAAGAGATTGGGGAGAGAGAGCAAAAGAGAGAGGGGAGAGAGAACAAAAGAGAGGGGGGAAAGAGAGCAAGAGAGGGGGAGATAGAGAGAGCAAAAGAGAGGGGAGAGAGAGAGCAAAAGAGAGGGGGAGAGCAAGAGAGAGCAAAAAAGAGGAGAGAGAGCAAAAGAGAGCGGAGAGAACAAAAGAGAGGGGGAGAGAGCAAAAGAGAGGGAGGAAGAGCAAAAGAGAAGGGGGAGAGATAGCAAAAGAGAGGGTGGAGAGAGAGAGAGCAAAAGAGAGAGGGAAGAGAGAGCAAAAGAGAAGGGGAAGAGAAAGCAAAAGAGAGGGGGAGAGAGAGAGCAAAAGAGAGGGGGGAGAGAGTGCAAAAGAGAGGAGGGAGAGAGAGAGAGAGAGCAAAAGAGAGGGGGGAGAGAGAGCAAAAGAGAGGGGGAGAGAGTGCAAAAGATAGGGGGGAGACAGAGAGAGCAAGGGGTGGGACCGCTGTACTGCAAAAAATGGCCTGTGTACACGGGCTTTAGGACTAGCTCTTTCATCATTTTCAAGTCCATTATTTTCTAATAACCTCTAAGATCTAGAGAAAATATAATATGGTTCCTGCTTTGCTGCATCATTATTATTTTTTTCATGTCACAATGTTTTCGATATAGATTATGGTTTTGTGCCTTTTTTCCTTTAAATACACGTGATTATTGTTCCCCTTTTTCAAAAGGTGTGCTATTTCTGGTTACCTTACTTTTTTAAATTGTTGTTTGATTCCTAATTCGATACATAAATTACAATTCTGGTTTCTGACATCTGCCTATTCCTGAATTTGTTTCTGGATTGTGATTTGTAATTTATGCTCCATCTCACTATTACCCAGCCTACACTTTGCTCTTGTTCCTGATTGCTATAGTCTTACCAACTGTGGATCATGTCTGATGTTTATCCTCTTTGCAAATGAACTGTCCTTCTATACATTGCTCAGCTATGGAGTCCATCCATTATCTGCATTGTGATAGTATAAACATGCATACCTGTATCCTGCTGAGCCATGCATAGTCCCTATATCAAGTAAGTACCTACTGCTGCTCCTCTACTAGCAATGGATTCCTCCGCTGTCGCTTGTATATTGTTATCAGGAAAATTTGAAGGCAATGCTACTAAAAGTTATGGTTTCCTGAACCAGTGCTGACTTAATTTTAAGAATAAAGTACTATTTGCTACTTCCCAGGCAAAGATTATTTTAACATTTGCCTTCTCAAATGAAACACTTAAGCCTGGATCTCTAACCTCTGAAATATTTTGGCCTCTGCTGGAAGATTCTGAGAACAAACAAACAATATCAACTGAGCGCCTACTGTGTGGGTGACCCTTAGCTCTGATAGTGGAGACCCCTAGTGGTCAGCAAGGATAAAGGAACAATCAGAAGTATATCAGAGCGCCAAGTATGGAGGCGGGGTCCTAATGGAGTCAAATATAAAACTTCACTGAATAAAAAATTCTTTACAATTTATTCTGAGAGTGTGAATACAATGTAAATAGTTTTTACATATGAGTAGATTACAATTGATGGTCAGATAATCATGGATCCATGTACTGACAATTAACAACAATATATATTAACAATATATTAAAACATGTAAGCAATAAAAGTTCTCTAACAATAAAAGCTAATATAAATAAAAATAATGAAATATTATAATATCAATGCAATGAGAATGTTTTTTCAAGCGCTGATAACTGACAGAGGTTGATATCAGTCAGAATTAAAAAGTGTGTTGGCTTCGATAAACATGAAAATTGGCTTCTATCTGTATGTGAAAATACGTGATTACTCACAGCGATTTCGTATGGAGTGGACAATAGGATCTGTGTATATATACTAAAGTACCACAGTGTAAAATAGAAAATTGCAATGCTGCAAATGCGATATCAATGCTGCTGATGTGTAAGTAAGAACATCTGCGAAAAAGGGTTCCTAATAATTGCCTTGCAACATGAATCTATCTGTGCTCATGTGTAAAACGGTATACAGAGTAAATTAAACCTTAGTGCGTGTACGTGAGTGTTAGCCTGACACAGTTTGCTTAGTGCTGGTGTCTGAGTCCCACCAGAATATGAATCAAACCCACATAAAAATAGTTGGATATGTGAAAAAAATTTAGACTTGTCAATCCCACAATTTTTTTTATTCAGTGAAGTTTTATGTTTGACTCCATTAGGACCCCGCCTCCATACTTGGCGCTCTGATATACTTCTGATTGGAAGATTCTGAGACTTTTATCGCCTCTTTCCAAGCAGTTTTTGATATTCCCAAAAGGAATTTCATAGCTGAGGCCAATGTTGTTTGGATCTTTGCCAGGGAAACCACTCACTAGCATATTATGGTTAAAAAATAAGGACTCTTGCTTCTGAGACAGCTATGAATAAAAGAGCCTTTAGACCAATTTTCCAAAAAGGTTTATCTCATCATATTAAGAACCTACTAAAATCTCCATCAATGTTTGCATTTATTTAGTGTCTATCAAGAGAGGCCACAAAAGGAGAAAAGGTGTAGAGCCACAGGTACCAAATCAACTTCTGTCTTGCTTCATACTTCATTACACCTCCTAAAAATGATACATCACTAGTTCCATAGAAATAACCTATGGAGGTTGTTACTATAAAACTGACAAAGGCTGATTGCTTTAGATGTAAAGGATTCTGCTTGTACTGTAGTCAAAAGGAGCATTTAGTTTGTGATTGTCATGTCAAACCAGTAAATATTAGAATTAGAAGTACCATTACACTCCTCTACACTACAAGGTTCTTCTTTCTGTGGCCTTATCATCGGGCAACTCATGTATATGTACCAAGGCTTTCATTGTTCATGATGCAACTGGCATTTTATTGACTTACGGCTAGATTTAGAGTTCTGCGGCCAAAGGGGTGCGTTAGCTATGCATGCTTTTTTTTCCCCGCACCTTTTAAATACCGCTGGTATTTAGAGTTCACAAAAGGGCTGCGTTAGGCTCCAAAAAAGGGAGCGTAGAGCATATTTACCGCCACTGCAACTCTCGATACCAGCGGTGCTTACGGACGTGGCCAGCTTCAAAAACGTGCTCGTGCACGATTCCCCCATAGTACAATGGGGCTGTTTGAGCTGAAAAAAACCTAACACCTGCAAAAATGCAGCGTTAAGCTCCTAACGCAGCCCCATTGTTTCCTATGGGGAAACACTTCCTAAGTCTGCACCTAACACCCTAACATGTACCCCGAGTCTAAACACCCCGAACCTTACACTTATTAACCCCTAATCTGCCGACCCCGCTATCGCTGACCCCTGCATATTATTATTAACCCCTAATCTGCCGCTCCGTACACGGCCGCAACCTACGTTATCCCTATGTACCCCTAATCTGCTGCCCCTAACACCGCCGACCCCTATATTATATTTATTAACCCCTAATCTGCCGCCCACAACGTCGCCTCCACCTACCTACAATAATTAACCCCTAATCTGCCGACCAGAACTCACCGCTACTCTAATAAATGTATTAACCCCTAAAGCTAAGTCTAACCCTAACACTAACACCCCCCTAAATTAAATATAATTTAAAGCTAACGAAATAAATGAACTCTTATTAAATAAATTATTCCTATTTAAAGCTAAATACTTACCTGTAAAATAAACCCTAATATAGCTACAATATAAATTATAATTATATTGTAGCTATTTTAGGATTAATATTTATTTTACAGGCAACTTTGTAATTATTTTAACCAGGTACAATAGCTATTAAATAGTTAATAACTATTTAATAGTTACCTAGTTAAAATAATTACAAAATTACCTGTAAAATAAATCCTAACCTAAGTTACAATTAAACCTAACACTACACTATCAATAAATAAATTAAATAAACTACCTACAATTATCTACAATTAAACCTAACACTACTTAATTACATAAAATACCTACAAATAAATACAATTAAATAAACTAACTAAAGTACAAAAAATAAAAAAGAACTAAGTTACAAAAAATAAAAAAATATTTACAAACATTAGAAAAATATTACAACAATTTTAAACTAATTACACCTACTCTAAGCCCCCTAATAAAATAACAAAGCCCCCCAAAATAAAAAAAATGCCCTACCCTATTCTAAAATTAAAATAGAAAAGCTCTTTTACCTTACCAGCCCTTAAAATGGCCCTTTGCGGGGCATGCCCCAAATAATTCAGCTCTTTTGCCTGTAAAAAAAAACATACAATACCTCCCCCAACATTACAACCCACGACCCACATACCCCTAATCTAACCCAAACCCCCCTTAAATAAACCTAACACTAAGCCCCTGAAGATCTCCCTACCTTGTCTTCACCACACCGGGTCCGGATCTGTCCAGAAGAGCCTCCGAAATCTTCATCCAAGCCCAAGCGGGGGCTGAAGAGTGACGTCCATCCTCCGGCTGAAGTCTGGATCCAAGCGGCGGCTAAAGAATTCCATCTTCGGGCAGAAGTCTTCATCCTATCCGGGCAGAAGAGTCGATCCGGACCGGCAAACATCTTCATCCAAGCCGCATCTTCTATGTTTTTCCATCCGATGATGACCGGCTCCATCTTGAAGACCTCCGGCGCGGATCCATCCTCTTCTTGCGACGTCCTAAGTCCGAATGAAGGTTCCTTTAAATGACGTCATCCAAGATGGCGTCCCTCGAATTCCGATTGGCTGATAGGATTCTATCAGCCAATCGGAATTAAGGTAGGACAATTCTGATTGGCTGATGGAATCAGCCAATCAGATTCAAGTTCTATCTGATTGGCTGATCCGATCAGCCAATCAGATTGAGCTCGCATTCTATTGGCTGTTCCGATCAGCCAATAGAATGCGAGCTCAATCTGATTGGCTGATCAGAATTCGAGGGACGCCATCTTGGATGACGTCATTTAAAGGAACCTTCATTCGGACTTAGGACGTCGAAAGAAGAGGATGGATCCGCGCCGGAGGTCTTCAAGATGGAGCCGGTTGTCATCGGATGGAAAAACATAGAAGGTGCGGCTTGGATGAAGATGTTTGCCGGTCCGGATCGACTCTTCTGCCCGGATAGGATGAAGACTTCTGCCTGAAGATGGAATTCTTTAGCCACCGATTGGATCCAGATTTCAGCCGGAGGATGGACGTCACTCTTCAGCCCCCGCTTGGGCTTGGATGAAGATTTCGGAGGCTCTTCTGGACAGATCGGGACCCGGTGTGGTGAAGACAAGGTAGGGAGATCTTCAGGGGCTTAGTGTTAGGTTTATTTAAGGGGGCTTTGGGTTAGATTAGGGGTATGTGGGTGGTGGGTTGTAATGTTGGGGGGGGTATTGTATGGTTTTTTTTTACAGGCAAAAGAGCTGAATTATTTGGGGCATGCCCCGCAAAGGGCCCTTTTAAGGGCTGGTAAGGTAAAAGAGCTTTTCTATTTTAATTTTAGAATAGGGTAGGGCATTTTTTTTATTTTGGGGGGCTTTGTTATTTTATTAGGGGGCTTAGAGTAGGTGTAATTAGTTTAAAATTGTTGTAATATTTTTCTAATGTTTGTAAATATTTTTTTATTTTTTGTAACTTAATTCTTTTTTATTTTTTGTACTTTAGTTAGTTTATTTCATTGTATTTATTTGTAGGTATTTTATTTAATTAATTTATTGATAGTGTAGTGTTAGGTTTAATTGTAGATAATTGTAGGTAGTTTATTTAATTTATTTATTGATAGTGTAGTGTTAGGTTTAATTGTAACTTAGGTTAAGATTTATTTTACAGGTAATTTTGTAATTATTTTAACTAGATAACTATTAAATAGCTATTAACTATTTAATAGCTATTGTACCTGGTTAAAATAATTACAAAGTTGCCTGTAAAATAAATATTAACCCTAAAATAGCTACAATATAATTATAATTTATATTGTAGCTATATTAGGGTTTATTTTACAGGTAAGTATTTAGCTTTAAATAGGAATAATTTATTTAATAACAGTTAATTTATTTTGTTAGATTTAAATTATATTTAACTTAGGGGGGTGTTAGTGTTAGGGTTAGACTTAGCTTTAGGGGTTAATACATTTATTAGAGTAGCAGTGAGTTCCGGTCGGCAGATTAGGGGTTAATTATTGCAGGTAGGTGGAGGCGACGTTGGGGGCGGTAGATTAGGGGTTAATAAATATAATATAGGGGTCGGCGGTGTTAGGGGCAGCAGATTAGGGGTACATAGGGATAAGGTAGGTTGCGGCGGTGTACGGAGCGGCAGATTAGGGGTTAATAATAATATGCAGGGGTCAGCAATAGCGGGGGCGTCAGATTAGGGGTTAATAAATATAATATAGGGGTCGGCGTTGTTAGGGGCAGCAGATTAGGGGTACATAAGTATAACGTAGGTGGCGGCGGTGTGCGGTCGGCAGATTAGGGGTTAAAAAAATTTAATCGAGTGGCGGCGATGTGGGGGGCCTCGGTTTAGGGGTACATAGGTAGTTTATGGGTGTTAGTGTACTTTAGAGCACAGTAGTTAAGAGCTTTATGAACCGGCGTTAGCCCAAAAAGCTCTTAACTCCTTTTTTTTTCTGTGGCTGGAGTTTTGTCGTTAGATTTCTAACGCTCACTTCAGCCACGACTCTAAATACCGGCGTTAGAAAGATCCCATTGAAAAGATAGGATACGCAATTCCCGTAAGGGGATCTGCAGTATGGAAAAGTCGTGGCTGCAAAGTGAGATTAGACCCTTTCCTGACTGACTCCAAATACCAGCGGGCGGTTAAAACCAGCGTTAGGAGCCTCTAACGCTGGTTTTGACGGCTACCGCCAAACTCACACGGCTAGATTTAGAGTTCTGCGGCCAAAGGGGTGCGTTAGCTACGCATGCTTTTTTTTCCCCTCACCTTTTAAATACCGCTGGTATTTAGAGTTCACAGAAGGGCTGCGTTAGGCTCCAAAAAAGGGAGCGTAGAGCATATTTACCGCCACTGCAACTCTCGATACCAGCTGTGCTTACGGACGCGGCCAGCTTCAAAAACGTGCTCGTGCACGATTCCCCCATAGGAAACATGGGGCTGTTTGAGCTGAAAAAAAACCTAACACCTGCAAAAAAGCAGCGTTAAGCTCCTAACGCAGCTCCATTGTTTCCTATGGGGAAACACTTCCTAAGTCTGCACCTAACACCCTAACATGTACCCCGAGTCTAAACACCCCTAACCTTACACTTATTAACCCCTAATCTGCCGACCCCGCTATCGCTGACCCCTGCATATTATTATTAACCCCTTATCTGCCGCTCCATACACCGCCGCAACCTACGTTATCCCTATATACCCCTAATCTGCACCGCAGACCCCTATATTATATTTATTAACCCCTAATCTGCTGCCCCCAACGTCGCCTCCACCTACCTACAATAATTAACCCCTAATCTGCCGACACCGCACCGCTACTCTAATAAATGTATTAACCCCTAAAGCTAAGTCTAACCCTAACACTAACACCCCCCTAAGTTAAATATAATTTAAATCTAACGAAATAAATTAACTCTTATTAAATAAATTATTCCTATTTAAAGATAAAAAACTTACCTGTAAAATAAATCCTAATATAGCTACAATATAAATTATAATTATATTGTAGCTATTTTAGGGTTAATATTTATTTTACAGGCAACTTTGTAATTATTTTAACCAGGTACAATAGCTATTAAATAGTTAATAACTATTTAATAGTTATCTAGTTAAAATAATTACAAAATTACCTGTAAAATAAATCTTAACCTAAGTTACAATTAAACCTAACACTACACTATCAATAAATAAATTAAATAAACTACCTACAATTATCTACAATTAAACCTAATACTACACTATCAATAAATTAATTAAATACAATACCTACAAATAAATACAATGAAATAAACTAACTAAAGTACAAAAAATAAAAAAGAACTAAGTTACAAAAAATAAAAAAATATTTACAAACATTAGAAAAATATTACAACAATTTTAAACTAATTACACCTACTCTAAGCCCCCTAATAAAATAACAAAGCCCCCCAAAATAAAAAAAATGCCCTACCCTATTCTAAAATTAAAATAGAAAAGCTCTTTTACCTTACCAGCCTTGAAAAGGGCCCTTTGCGGGGCATGCCCCAAAGAATTCAGCTCTTTTGCCTGTAAAAAAAAACATACAATACCCCCCCCCAACATTACAACCCACCACCCACATACCCCTAATCTAACCCAAACCCCCCCTTAAATTAACCTAACACTAAGCCCCTGAAGATCTCCCTACCTTGTCTTCACCATGCCGGGTTCACTGATCGATCCAGAAGAGCCTCCGATGTCTTGATCCAAGCCCAAGCGGGGGGCTGAAGAGGTCCATGATCCGACTGAAGTCTTCTATCAAGCGGCATCTTCAATCTTCTTTCTTCCGGATCCATGTAGTTCATCCCGCCGACGCGGAACATCCATCTTCACCGACGACTTCCAGATGAATGACGGTTCCTTTAAGGGACGTCATCCAAGATGGCGTCCCTCGAATTCCGATTGGCTGATAGGATTCTATCAGCCAATCGGAATTAAGGTAGGAAAATTCTGATTGGCTTATGGAATCCACCAATCAGATTCAAGTTCAATCCGATTGGCTGATCCGATCAGCCAATCAGATTGAGCTTGCATTCTATTGGCTGATCGGAACAGCCAATAGAATGCGAGATCAATCTGATTGGATGATCGGATCAGCCAATTAGATTGAACTTGAATCTGATTGGCTGATTCCATCAGCCAATCAGAATTTTCCTACCTTAATTCCGATTGGCTGATAGAATCCTATCAGCCAATCGGAATTCGAGGGACGCCATCTTGGATGATGTCCCTTAAAGGATCCGTCATTCGTCGGGAAGTCGTCGGTGAAGATGGATTTTCCGCGTCGGCGGGATGAACTACATGGATCCGGAAGAAAGAAGATTGAAGATGCCGCTTGATAGAAGACTTCAGTCGGATCATGGACCTCTTGAGCTCCCGCTTGGATGAAGACTTCAGCCGGATCATGGACATCTTCAGCCCCCCGCTTGGGCTTGGATCAAGACATCGGAGGCTCTTCTGGATCGATCGGTGAACCCGGCGTGGTGAAGACAAGGTAGGGAGATCTTCAGGGGCTTAGTGTTAGGTTTATTTAAGGGGGGTTTGGGTTAGATTAGGGGTATGTGGGTGGTGGGTTTTAATGTTGGGGGGGGTATTGTATGTTTTTTTTTTACAGGCAAAAGAGCTGAATTCTTTGGGGTATGCCCTGCAAAGGGCCCTTTTCAGGGCTGGTAAGTTAAAAGAGCTTTTCTATTTTAATTTTAGAATAGGGTAGGGCATTTTTTTATTTTGGGGGTCTTTGTTATTTTATTAGGGGGCTTAGAGTAGGTGTAATTAGTTTAAAATCGTTGTAATATTTTTCTAATGTTTGTAAATATTTTTTTATTTTTTGTAACTTAATTCTTTTTTATTTTTTGTACTTTAGTTAGTTTATTTCATTGTATTTATTTGTAGGTATTTGTAGGTATAGCGGGGGTAGCAGATTAGGGGTTAATAAATATTATGTAGGTGCCGGCGGTATTAGGGGCAGCAGATTAGGGGTACATAGGGATAACGTAGGTGGCGGCGGTGTGCGGTCAGCAGATTAGGGGTTAAAAAAATTTAATAGAGTGGCGGCGATTTGGGGGGGCCTCGGTTTAGGGGTACATAGGTAGTTTATGGGTGTTAGTGTACTTTAGAGCACAGTAGTTAAGAGCTTTATGAACCGGCGTTAGCCCAGAAAGCTCTTAACTCCTGGGTTTTTTCTGCGGCTGGAGTTTTGTCGTTAGATTTCTAACGCTCACTTCAGCCACAACTCTAAATACCGGCGTTAGAAAGATCCCATTGAAAAGATAGGATATGCAATTGACGTAAGGGAATCTGCGGTATGGAAAAGTCGCGGCTGCAAAGTGAGCGTTAGACCCTTTCCTGACTGACTCTAAATACCAGCGGTAGCCCAAAACCAGCGTTAGGAGCCTCTAACGCTGGTTTTGACGGCTAACGCCAAACTCTACATCTAGCCGTAAATCTAGCCGTTAGATTTTTCTAAGAACCTATTCCTAACTCTGATTAAAAAAGACTTCCCTGCCCATCATTCTGAGTACATTCAAGTTGATATTATCCCCTCTCCTCAAACTCCTATAATATTGGATTTGGGACAATCTTGGTTGTTTTTTTGTTGATTAATATTTTGCAGATAAAATTGTTAGTGTAATTGTATTAACTGAAAAAAAAAATATTGTTTCTTTAATATGTCCCTATCACTGCACTGTACAATCATCTGTTCCAGACCAGAATTCTGAATTCTCTGATATTTTCTTTAAAAAAGATGCAGAGGTTTTACCACCCAGTTATAGTTATTGATCTTTTACCAAACTCTTACATCCCTAAAGGCAAAACATATCCCTTCTTTTATCCAGAGACACAGGCTATGAATGAATACAATGTTACCTGACAAGTTTCAAGTATTCGTTAATGATTACATCCAAGGTTTCCTAAACATTTCTAAACATGTCACTGTGGACTTGTACAACTTTCTAATATGTTTAATAGTTGGGAAGAATACTGTCTACATGTTAAATATGTTTTAAAATGCCTCCAGGAAAGACTAAATTACCTTTCTTTGCTATATTACCTCCAACAGGGTTTTGAGATGGATGCACAGAAATTAACAACTTAGCCCAGTCCTGCTTCTCTAAATTGACAACCAGGTTCTATTTAGTTTTGCCACTTATTATAGGTGATTTATTAAGAACTTTTATAAAATGGCTGCATCACTGAAGACTCTTACTAAAAGAAAGAGAACAGTGTTGGCAATCTCTTTGTTCAGCCCCCATCCTTCTACTTTCAACATCCCCCTTTTATGCTAAAAAATTAAAGGGAGTGTATACTATAACATTGTTTTTCCCTCAATGTTTTGTCAGTTACATTTTTTACCAACTGCATAGTATAAAATGTATGAGAAACTTAATTTTAAGGTTTATTTGTGTATTAGCGCTGCAGAGTCTGTTGGCGCTCTACAAATAACCAATAATAATAATAATATTAAATAACTGATTTTGTGTTTTGAAGCCACAACCTAATAAAGTGGGTTGAGCTTGTAAGTATTGTGTTGGACTCCGAATACACCGACTGGGTATCTTCGCCAAAAGAGATCTTCTTCAGCCCCGGAACCTGTAGCTGTAGAGCTGGAAGTGATTTTAGCAAGTAGCCCACCCTAATAACCAGACGAGACAGTATTAGGGTGAAACAAAAACTGATTTATTCACACAAAACTCACCAGTTTGTATACACAATTGCCATCTGATAAGAGCCTAATCCCATTAGAGAAGAACCCCGCCCCCCAGACAGTCTGGCGTCTTCATAGAGGCCATAGGCACATGGAGATCCCCACAATGGATAGGTTATCTTTTCGCGGTGATCCCAAGGGAGTGGGGATATTCCAGGGTGTTATTGAAGAGCTCCTGTTGGTAGAAGCAGTAGCCTGGTAAAGGTGCTCAGGAACAGTCCTAGGTGGGGGTGTCAAAATCCCAAGTTTCCTGAGGGAGCTCCCTCTTAGTATTCAATCCACCCCATGCCCATCAACTGTATGTTAAGCCCTCAAAAGAGCGGAGCTATGGGGCAAGGGACTTTTGGAGCGACCTAAGTTAAGTTCCAGCTGGAATCTCTGGCGAACCCAGCCGGCGAATTATTTTCATAAGATTCCGGCTGGGACCCGGCCAGGTGGAAAGGGGGTAAAGCAGGGTAGAGATCAGCTCATTCAGGGCAAGGTGAAATTACTGCAACCAACAAGGGGAACTGGTGGAAAACATATTAATCCAACTGGTGAAGGCATCGTCCTTGCAGCCTGGTATCCATAGCCCTTACGACCCCTGATGGCAGGGCGAAGGGGAAAGGGAAGGACTATGGGATGTGGACAAGCGCCTACTCAGTCCCCTATAGGCTTGAGGGGGGGTGATACCTAGTAACCACCAATAGAAATCAGCTAAATGAACAGGGACCCCCAAGCGCCTACCCACCGGAGGCAAAGGAAATAGGTGTAACAGTATTGCAATAAAACCTAATTTATTGCCTATACATATAAAAACGTAATAACTTAATACATACAATAACTTAATAACTTAATACATACAATTCATACAATACATGGATCCATGGAAGATTACAATCAAATTACAATAAAATTACAATAAAATAACAGTTCGGAGTAAAACCAGATGTTCAAAGTAAAACCAATTGTAAGTACAAAAAATAGCCTCCTAAATATGAAGTGCAATAGAATTCAGAGATATACAACAATGTGAACAAGTGGTGTACACGTAAAAAAGTGTAAAAATAAAAATGTCAATCGATTCCAAATCAATGTCAATTAATCCTACACACGATGTGAAAAAATTGGTGAAAAAAATGTAGATTCAAAAAATAGTGAAAAAAATGATGAAAATCCAAAAATTGTGGATACAAAAATGTAAAAAATATATAGTGTATAAGTCAAACTATAGTCACCCAGATCCTGTGGGATTGAATAGATTTATCAAGAGACCCTTGATAAAGGCCTAGAGCAAGGCCGAAACGCGTCGACTGATATTGGTAAGCTGCATTTCATTCAGATAATACTTATTTGAAGGTATCTGCACCATATTTGTTTCTGTTTTTTAGGTGGATATCATCACTGTTTTGGTTTGAACATTTGGTTCACTCCCGGTGGGCCCAGCATTTTCTCCATCTTCCCATCTTCACTACATCACAATTATTTTGGACACTTTCAACCTCTATTCGATCCCACAGGATCTGGGTGACTATAGTTTGACTTATACACTATATATTTTTTACATTTTTGTATCCACAATTTTTGGATTTTCATCATTTTTTTCACTATTTTTTGAATCTACATTTTTCTGACCAATTTTTTCACATCGTGTGTAGGATTAATTGACATTGATTTGGAATCGATTGACATTTTTATTTTTACACTTTTTTACGTGTACACCACTTGTTCACATTGTTGTATATCTCTGAATTCTATTGCACTTCATATTTAGGAGGCTATTTTTTGTACTTACCATTGGTTTTACTTTGAACATCTGGTTTTACTCCGAACTGTTATTTTATTGTAATTTTATTGTAATTTGATTGTAATCTTCCATGGATCCATGTATTGTATGAATTGTATGAATTAAGTTATTAAGTTATTGTATGTATTAAGTTATTAAGTTTTTATATGTATAGGCAATAAATTAGGTTTTATTGCACATACTGTTACACCTATTTCCTTTGCCTCCGGTGGGTAGGCGCTTGGGGGTCCCTGGAAAGGGAAGGACTGCCGGCACAGCCTGCCCAGAGTTAGACCACCTGATCAACCCTCTAGGCTGGTATAGGTCGCTGGTTTGTGACAGGTATAATCAGATCTCATTACTTTATCCCCTTGTGTACATATACATGCTTCTTTATCTTATATCTGTTTGTAAACCAAAGATAAATACTTGGAGAGAACAGTGGGCAATTAACATTTTATTACCTTATCTCTTCTATACCCCACTGGGAGTGTAATTTCTAAGGCCATAAACTTTCAGAATAGGTGGGGATACCACAGGCTAGATGAACTATTTCAAATGCCAATAAAAGGGCAAAGGAAATACTTGTAAACAATTTAATACACTCCAGCAGGTAAAGTGGATAATTGGAAACAAATTAAAGGAGAGAAAATTGAGTAAACTGTCCATTTAATGCTGGAGATATTGGAGCAGGAGTAGTTTTCTCAGACCTCAATTCTTTGTTGTGGAGATTACATTCAGTCACCTTCTTTTCCAAGAAAATTTAAATTCCACCAAACAGCTTATAGTCGTATTCTCTCAGCATTACAAGACTGCAGTGGATAGGCCTTGTCACCTTCATTGTCCCTTTTTGACTAAAGTCTCTTAAAAATCATGATCATTCTTTAATTTGTTAACATCTCTAAATTACTACTCAACTTCTCCAGAACTTTTAATTATGTTTTCACCCCTACCCGTTGCCTTAACTTTGTAGGATTTCAGATAGACACTTCCAAATCAAGCTTAAGTCTTCCTGTGGAAAAGATCAGCAATAATTTAAAGGAAAATTCCCAAACTCTTTAAACAGAAACTGTTATCTTTCAGAAATGTACCTTGAATAGTGGGGTTATTATAATCCTCTATTCCAGATATTTGTCTGGCATTTTTTTACTTTCCATTTATTTCAGAGATTCAAGACTCCATATCTGCAAAAAGAAGTTTTCACTATTCTCATCACATTCCACTATCATCAGATGCCAAAGAATTATTATGGTGGTTAAAGCATATAAAGGTCTCGAATGGGAGAGCCATTTTTGTAAGATCTCCAGCTCTCATCTCAGTTTTCTAAAACATCTGTATTTCAGTTGGCCTCCAGACCTGGAAACGCTTATAGTAATTTTGTATCTTCAAAGCTGACTTCCCACGTGAGGTTATGCTTTCCTGTATTTGCAATGATTTTGAAATTTATGTTGATAACTCACAGCAATTAAGTATTTGCTTATTATCTCTCCTCTTTCGCCAGCTTAGCTATGATAGCCAACCCATTTTGAGCTGTCAATTGAGTGCTCACTTCTTCCTCTCATAACAGATTTTTCTTTCAGATCCTTTTGAAAATGCTTACTACCTACTCCATCAAAGAAATCTTTGTTTAGTTGCATGATCGATATAAGGAGTCCATGGTCCCCCAAATATTTTTCTAGAGGAGCTCAGACCTTATTATTAGAAGCCTGGGCTACATGTAACCACAAATCCCTCTATTCCACCTGGTCAAAGCTGAATGACCAGTGCTTGAAAAGGAACTTGGACCTCCTTTCAACACCTTTAATTCCGGCTATTAATTTTCTCATCTTTTTATTTGATACTAGTTTTATGTACTGCTCCATCAAGTTTATCTATTCAACTATTTCAGTATGTCATCCTTTATTGATAATTTCCCTGTCAGTTGTCATCCTCAGGTTGAAAGAAATCAGACTTAAATTACGCGTTTTAGGATGTGGAGATTGTTGTTCCCTTTTTAGGAGAATCACCTGCTTTCCTTCGAACAGCTATTCGCTAAACTAGCTACCCTTATTTGTCTTTTTTCTTTTTGCAGTTTTGCTGACATTATATTAACTGATTTTAGCTCTACTTTTCTCTAGATGGTGTCATATTGTATTCAAACCTTTTCATCTACCGTGCTTTACCCTTATTTCCCTAAATGCCCTCAATTATGAATTGTAAAACATATTAAAAACATTAACTTAAAACTAACACTTCCAGGCATCCTTCCCCTAATCAACTATTTTTTATTGTTCGTTCCTCTTGATAATCCTTTGTAATGTGCTGATTAATTAAGGGTTAATTGGATTATGTAGGAAGCGGGCAAGGACCCGATCCTTTCTGCTCATTCTGCCTGTTGCGTATAAAGCATTTATTATATTGGCATATCATCAGTATACCCTTAATGCTTTCAACTGGTCTCTATATTTGAACAATTCTATCAAACCTGTTTCTCACTCCTCTTCCTCGTACTATTTCCTTCAAAAGCCTGATTTAAATTAGTGATATACGACTTTCCAGTTCTGTAATAAAATGTTGGATTATGATAGCAAAATATAATATTGATTTTATTTAAGGCACAGAACAAATATTACCACCCATCGACCCCATTTGTTATAATGTTAAAGATTAAAAGGATTGTGAACAACTTGTAATTGCAAGACATTGCTTGTACTATAGAATAACATAGCGAAATATTAATGTTTTTAAAACAAATTAACATACTGTTTGCTGCAATTGTTTATCAATAGCCAACACCCCCAACCATTAACCCAATCTGGGCTTTAGTCTGCAGACAACAAGGTAAGCCACGATCATAATGTTAGTATAAGGTAAATTGTGAGTTGTTATCTGATAAATCCAATTAAGGAAAGATTTGTGGTAAAGTTAACCTTGAGAAGTCCGCAGGTGCATTTCAAGTTCTGAGAATATGAAATTGTTAAATTACACAAAATAGAGCAAAATAAAAGTTATTTTATTATGCACAACTAGACAGTTTATATAATAATCTCAAGGTGCTTACAGTCCCTTTAAGGGGCCAAGACACATGCATGCCCCTGAACCTACCTCAGTATGCTCTTGTGGCAGGAAGCTAGGTTTAAAATAAAATTACAATGAGAAAGAGGTAAATGTTGAACAGTTGTAAACAGCTCTTGGGTTATATATATATATATATATTCCCCAGAAACTCGTATACATATTAAAATAACATAAAAAATTAGTTTAATTTGTATTTCA